>NC_142112.1:10622500-10745000 GCF_056152115.1 Neolamprologus brichardi
CTTCAGATCTACAGACGTTATTATTACGACATTATTTGTAATGTTGCTCCAGATTGATGTTAAATCAAATGTTCAGACTTTCAGCTTTAATTCGACAGCTTTGAGTAATTTAGTCGGCCATCTTTATTAATCCCCAAAGTTTGTTATTGTAGCAGCAGATTCACACAAAGACACAAAACAGACGCACTTTAGAGGCTCAAAAGTCACAGACTGAACTATCATCAAGTCAAATTTAAGATTTTATTTTTAAAGTAAGACAAAGATATGAAATGTGATGAACCTCAGCTCTGTGTCTCGGACAGATGAGCGAACCGCGAAGCCGTCTGTGAGTCAGTGTCCTGTTGCTTTTTCATTTCTGCGATCTACATATAATCTGGATATAAGACGGCTCTGATTCAAAACACATCAGAATAACATGGATCCAACTGTTGAACGTTAAAATGGCTCAACAATGTGACACAGAGGGTTTTGATCTCATGGCCGATCAGCGGCTGAGCACCTGGAGCTGTATTCATGGACCTCGGTGAGTTAGCTACCCTCCACCAGTCCTTTGATATTTTATGCTCTTTAATCAATTTGTATCAGAAAGGTCTGACGGCGGTCCAAGGACGCGTCGTCGTGCCGCCGCGGCTGCTGACTGCAGCTCGTCTGCTGCATCACTTCTGCACTCTGAGCCACACACTCCTTTACTCTGGTTTTAGCGCTGTTATTGAACATCCAAAGCTTGTGTGTGTTTATGTGTATGTAGGACAGTGTGCACAGTGCCGCTGATAGACTATATAGACGGTAACGAGTACAGTATGGAGCCCCAGCAAGGTGGAGACGAGGACGGCCTGGCTCGGGGAGCGTGGGACTGGAGCCTGCTCTGGAAGAGAGTGCCGCTTAGCCAGAGAGAGAAGGCCAAGAGAGCGCACACCACGCAGCCTTACCGGTACACAACAGCCGCTCGTTAACACTGACCTCTGTTCTGTTTGTCTCCACCCCCACCCCGCGTGGCACCTTTCCCTGTCTGTGTGTCTTTCCTGCTGTCATCCCTTCATGTACACCCCCCCTCTCCACGTGTGCTGTATGCGTGGCCTCTGTCAGAACGGTGTGTACGGTGCCTCTGATCGACTCCGTCCACGGCGAGACGTTCACCTTTGAGGCCCAGGGTGGAGGCGACAGCAATGGTTTTGCTAGAGGCGCCTGGGATTGGAGCATGCTGTGGAAGAGAATCCCTCTGGGATCCAGGGAACATGCACAGAGAAAAACTCAGACTGAGCCATATAGGTACACAGTCGCTCCTCACCCGGGTCATTTCTGCTCACAGCAGTGCAGCCTTAACAGAAAAGTGCTAAAAGTGCGTGTGTCGAGGTGACGGTCATGATGTGATTCGTTGTTCAGGTGTCTGCTTTTGGGGAATCGCTGCACACGTCTCTCTTCCACCCACTGGAGGGGAGGAGCTGGTTGTTGACTCCACTCTTTGTTCAGTTAGCTTCCTCTCAGGTGTCTCTGAGTCTGTCTGAAAGGACTCCTTCTTTCCTTTAAGTGGTCTTGGCGGCGAGCTGCGTTGCCTCAGGTGGGCTGAGTCCCGACCTGGAGGCCGTGGGACTTTGGGATATTTGTGGGGTCTGTGGGTGAGCTTCTGGTGTGAACTGGGCTCGGACTGGGGCACCATCACTCCTTTTTTCTGTCTTCACATTTCCATCCGTCCTCCTGTCTTTCACTCTCTGTCAGTGTTCATTATTACGCCTGACCACATAGTCACATGATTACAGCGAAGGTTGTTTCAGGCTGAGGACTGTGTCTTTGTCCCTGCAGGTCTCCAGCCATGGCAGGAGGTCTCTTTGCTATAGAAAGAGACTTTTTCTTTGAGCTGGGACTGTACGACCCTGGACTGCAGATATGGGGAGGCGAGAACTTTGAAATATCTTACAAGGTAGACTTTGAATTGTAGTTCATGTTCATGGCTGATGGATCCCTGCACAGTTTAAAGATGGTTACTGTGACTCTGTGTGCTGGTGCAGATCTGGCAGTGTGGGGGCCAGCTGCTCTTTGTGCCCTGTTCTCGCATCGGCCACATCTACAGACTTCAGGGATGGCAGGGCAACCCTCCGCCAGCACATGTTGGATCCTCGCCGACTCTCAAGGTAAAAGCAGACAAACGTGTGAATGCATTGAAACTTGCATAGCGCACATTCTGTTTCTAGTTTCCACAGAGTCTCTGTCTACAGAAAGCTGTTGCTGCATGCATGGAGCCAGGTTCAATAGCAGATGCTTTTGCCCTCCTGCCCACAGTCACCGCTGCACCTGTACAGTCACTCTGTCATGAACGGGATGTTCCTTCATCTGCATGTGTTGTATTTGTGTTTGCAGAACTACGTTCGTGTTGTGGAGGTTTGGTGGGACGACTATAAGGACTACTTCTACGCCAGCCGCCCTGAAACGCTGACTCTGGCCTACGGAGACATCAGTGACCTTAAACGATTCAGGTGCACGAAAGCCTGAGTGAACGCCCACTCAGGACATAGTGTAGCACTGACTGGATGTTTTCCTTCAGCTGTGCAGTGTGATTGTCTGATTTACAGCCGACGGGTCGTCTTTGTTTAGGGAAAAACAGTTTAATGTGAAGGAAGACAGAGTCAGTGGTCACAGCTCGCACAGACATGGCTGTACACTTTGTAAACTGTAGTGGGTACGATCACATCATAAAGGTTTGTGACTCCATCGCTGTGGAAACGTCAAACACTGACCTGCGCACCCGTTATCATGCTGCAGCGTAAACGTTGTGTGTTGCAGGTGTGCAGTAAACATCCAGTCTGCACTAACATGTAGATTATGTGACTATGTCTTCAGCTGCAGACCTCACAGCTGATCTCATGTTTGCTTGTTGCAGGGAGGAACATCGATGCAAAAGTTTCAAGTGGTTCATGGAGGAGATAGCATACGACATCCCACTGCACTACCCACTTCCTCCTAAAAATGTAGAGTGGGGGGAGGTAGGCGCACTCACACACACACTCTCGTTTTGATATCATAGTGGGGACACAATGCTTTCCCTAGCCGCTCACCCTAACCGTTAAAGATGAATAACCCTGTCTGTGGCCCTAAAACCACATTTTGAGTTGATGGGCGTTTAGTCCCCGTAAGGCAGGCTTGGCCAACTCCAGGCCGAGAGGGCCGGTGTCCTGCAGGTTTTAGATCTCACCCTCAGTCATCACACCTGAATCACAGGATTAGCTCATTAGCAGGCCTCTGGAGAACTGCAGGACACGTTGACGTCATTTAGCCTTTAAATCAGCTGTGATGGATTAAGGACGCATCTAAAACCTGCAGGACACCGGAGGCCTGGAGTTTGGACACCACTGCCATAAGGGCTGTTGGTCCCCACAGGCCTGCCAGTATAAACATGTTTCACACACAGCATGCTTCATTGTCCCTGTGACTGCAGATCCGGGGCTTCGACACCAGTTACTGCATCGACAGCATGGGACACACTAACGGAGGGAACGTAGAGCTGGGCCCGTGCCACAGGATGGGTGGAAACCAGGTAATCAAACACCGTCACACGTGATGTGGCTCTTTGTTTTCATCCGGTGTGACGACAGGAGCCAGTGTTACTGTGATCAGTTAAAGTGACGCCGGCTGCTTCTGTAGATGAAACGAAGCACGAGTGTGCTCTCCTGCCTCGTGTCACAGAAAGGATGAGGCAGGCTTTACGTGTCCAGTCTCTCACCAACATCCTGACTCCGGTTTTTCAGCTGTTCCGCATCAATGAAGCCAACCAGCTGATGCAGTATGATCAGTGCCTGACCATAGGAGGCGACAAGTCTGCTATCATCATCACACACTGTGAAACCAACCAGCACATGGAGTGGAAGTACTTCAAGGTGAGACACACATGAGAAAACATGGATGTAGTGTTTGTTTGCTCAGCAGCGTGTGGAGACTGAAGCACTGAGATCACAGGAACATGTAGGAGGCAGAAAATATCTGAAACTGAATTTACTGCCTTTTCTCTCCTGTCTGTCTGCAGGATCTGCATCGATTCACTCACGTGCCAACAGGTACAGCACTGCACTGACCTCATCATTTAACCACTTTATCATGGAGTCAGCTGCTGTTCACATTTACTTCAGAAGTGCTTTTGGTCCCAGTTACACACACACACACACGCACACACACACACACGCACACGCACACGCACACGCACACACACGCACACACACACACACACACACACACACGCACACACACACACACACACACACACACAAGCCTGTTCAGCTATCTTAGTGAGGACCGTCATTGACATAATGGTTTCCCTGGCCCTAATCTGGCCCCCACACTGTTCTTTAACTAAGCCCCGACCCTAACCATGATGAACCTGAACCATTTCAACATTCTGGTCTTAAACCTAATTAATTGGACCAATAATTAATTCTTTTTTAATTTGGCCCTAAACCCAATCATTGCATAACAATTAATTACAATTTCCATTTGGCTTTAATCCTAATTGGTACAGTATTACACATTTTCAGTTAAACTCAATTTATTAATTACATTTAAGAATAATAAAACATAAATTAAATATACAGTTGTGGTTAAACATACTACGTACACGGTTAAGAAATACTATAGACATGATTAAAAAATTATTTCCGTGGTTAAAAAATGACAATCTTTCTAAAAACATGTTGTTGATAGTGAGGAGTGATCAAAAATACATTTGGAAAAATTCTACCAAAAAACTGAGAACCAACAAAGCAAAAAACTAATCTGACTTTCTGAAATGAAATTCGAGCTGACAAACAGACGTGTAAAAGTGGGTATAGACAGAAGAGGAAGGCACTCTCTGCTCACTCCATCGCACAGAGCAGGGCGCTGAGAGCCTGATTTCCTCTCTTCACTGTGTGCAACTAGACCTGAAGAAGACCTTCACGGGTCGAAACGCCGCCACATAGGCGCACAAATTCATATTCATTTGTTATAATTTCATTTGATTTCTTTTCTCTTTAAAAAACTAAAAGTTTCTTTTCAAAAACAATTCATTTTCTTTCTTTTATTTCTTTAAAAACTTATTAAAAATTTAAGTTAAAAATTTCCTTTCATTTGGTAAAAAAAAACAAAAAACTCATCATGGTTGGATGAACTTGTGACTGGACCCTGGTGCGCCATGGCAGACGCCGTGGACAATCCAGGACCCAGACGCCCTACCGAGGGATGGCCCGTGCACGTGCTCCAATTGGAGGAGGGGCCCAAACGCTCATCCTAAACCATAACCTAATTTTAACCCTGACACTAAAACCACCGGTGTGTGTGTCCTCACAAGTGACTGCTGGTTCTCACAAGTATAGCAAGATGCAGCTTTCGGTCCTCACAAAGATAGCTAGACAGGAACACACACCATCCATATTTTGCCCATGCTCTGGTCTGGTCTACATCCTGCAGTGTGTGTTGGGCAGGATGTAGACCAGACCAGCACACAAGGTCCTGGTTTGGTTTTTCATTACCCTGCAGAGTGACCCCCTGCAGAGTGACCCCCTGCAGAGTGACCCCCTGCAGAGTGACCCCCTGCAGAGTGACACCCTGCAGAGTGACCCCCTGCACGCTCACAGCAGTCATAATCGTGTCCACAACAATCACTGTTAAAGTCTGAAGGGCAGCCTTCCCACAGTTGTCCCTCAGTGCATGTGGACAGCACTAGTGTGTAGACCATGGGTGGAGAACTTCAAGACATGTCTAAAACCTGCAGGACCTGGAGGTCTGGAGGTCCCCACCCCTGCTGTGTGTTTTGTAGGTGGCCTGTGAGCGTCCGTCAGTAATCCCGCTGCTGTGTTCTCCTTACAGGAAAATGTCTGGACCGCTCCGACCTGCTTCACAAAGTGTTCGTATCAGACTGTGACACCAGTAAAACCACTCAGAAATGGGAGATGAATAACATCGTGGCTGTGTGAGGACATCTGTCCCTGCCATCTGTTTAAAGGAAAAGTACCTGACACCCAGGTGTTGGTGTACCTCCAACAAAATGAAGCCCAAATGGTTTAACTGTTGACATCGGCCCAAATGTGAAGGTTGTTCTGACAGAAGAAGAGTTTGATCCAGAGCTGCTGGATGAACAGGAAGCTGTCCCTGGTGGTTGTTTACACTGTCTCTGTCCTCTCAGGCTCTCAGGGCTTTTCTAACTTTCTCATTGCATCTGTGAAATGATCATCTTAAGATTATTAGGTCTGTTTAGTCCTCGGCCAAACTGATGAGCTGGCTTACCAAAGAGTTTAGACTTCATCATCTTCATCATCATCATCATCATCATCATCATCATCATCATCATCATGGGTGTGGTTTTTAGTCTGCTGCTGAAAAAAGACCAGGATGAAGAAGGTCCTCAGGTTATCTGAGGAACAGAGCGACCAGCAGCACATGTTGAAGAATATTTGGACGCGGTGACTCGCTGCTGCTGTTTGCTTTGATTTGGTTTTACTGGAGTCGTCACAAACAAGCCCTCGTCTGGCCTCAGTGTGATTTTGATTGCACAGGCTCCGTTTGGCTAATTGGTGATTTTATTTTATTTACCAAAATGTTGAAAAGGCAAAAAAACAGGATTTCCTCCCCTTCGCGTCCCTGAGCCGCGGCAGCGTTTCCTCCCTCTGTGCTGAGCTTTCAGCATGAACTCCTGACCTTTACTGCTTTGCTCCTCAGTCTTCATTTACTCTGACATACACTGGGATACTCTAAAGGATGTGTGGGCCGCCGTCTTACCGACAGTCTGGATGACAAATATAGTTTAGTAGCTGACCAGTACTGTGACTCATTAATAATCGGGGTGTGGTTGGAGGATTATTAACATGTAAAAAATGCACAATTATTGTGGTTAAAAAAAGATGTTTTTGTTTTGTGTGCAGCAGGGGGGGCTTTGGTGTTTGGATGATCATGTATGCAATGTTTTGTACTGTGTAAATAATCATTTCTAAAGATGATCGTGATGATTTGTGGGGGCTTGAGTGAATCGTGTAAATAGCTAACTTATAGCAGAGATTTCATAATATGGGCTGAGGAAATAAATGAGCTGATTTTTACAACTATAACTGTGTGACTGAAGTGCAACATCAGACTGTGCAAGAATCTCGCCTCACCGCAACAAGGTTGCTATGGATACGACCCCTCCCACAGGCCAAAGATGTGCGGCGTTATGGACGCGAGCGGCGACACAGCCTGCAGTCTAAAGCAGGCCGAGCAGAAAAGGCGAGCGGGGTCATGACGGAGGGGTGGAGCTGCAGGTGGATGTGCCCACAGTGGGCTTCACTTCTCTGCTCTTCTTTCTGTTTGAAGAATAAGAATCGTTTCTTTTTGTGAAAAAGTTACAAACAGAAAAAGGATTGAGAGGAAAAAACTAAAATACACGAACAGACAATCGTAAATGCTCCTGTGTCATTAAGATGAAACAGTGATGAGAAACTTGGCCCATTAAACAACATTAAATTGGTTGAGTTAGCTGCCCAGTTTCTTCCTGATCAAAGGGAGTTTTTCTTTCCCATTGTTGGCTGCTGGGCTTTTCTCCATTTTGCCAGATGTGTCTGGTGACACCACTGAGCTCAACGATCTTTAAATGAAGTATTTAAAACCGTGAGACAGCACGCTGTGTTCTGCTGTACCCCTCCATGAACATTGTGCTGATAATATTCATGTACGTTTACCCACAAGAATTTCTTACAGTTTCACACGGATTTACATTTTCACGTAACTAATTTACAAATAATCATAAAATCATAAAAAGGAAATCAATTATTTTTTCAGTGTAATGTAAATTCGTGGTAGGCAACATCAGTGATGGGAGTAACGGCGTTACAAGTAACGGTGTTACTTTTTTCAGTAACGAGTAGAGTTTGAGGTCTCGAGACCGTCTTGGTCTTGGAACAGAGAGAGAGAGGTGGAACAAGAGCAGGTGAGACACACATGTTAGTCAAATGGTTGTTTGCCAAAACTTATCAGAACATGTATCCAGTAACTAGTGTAACTTTTTAGATACCATTTGTTACTTTTCAAATTCTATATTTATTAAGTTATTCAGGCTTGTTTGCACAACAAGGCTGAATAATTATATAAACTTTTCTGAATCTAAATAGTGGACTTTGGTAGAATTAAAAATAAGTGTACTGCAGGTCTATGATGATTTTTAGTGCTGCTATCATCTAGTTTTTATTCTGGTTCTGTTTTGGTTAAGTCCTAAATAGTCCTGATTTTGAACTGTTGTAGTCCTGTTTTAATTCCAGATCAGTTCTGGGTCTGGTTGAATTGGGCTTTAGTCCTCGTGTCTTGATACAGTCCTGACTTTGTTCTGCCTTACTGCTTAATTAAAAAACTAGTTTAAGGTGTCCTGCACATGTGATATATATATTTTTTTCCTATATGAAGTCATTCTGTTTTGAACAAAACTCAAAACACAGCCTGATAAATCTTTCAGTCATTTCTTACCGTGCTTAGAGAGTGCTTTGTAGTGAGTCAGAGTCGACTCCCATTGAGCGAGAGCCGCTCCTCACTTAAGTTCCTTTCGCTGCTCAGCTCTCACACAGTGGCTCAGCTGTGGTCCAATCACATGTGAGGATATAGGATAATATCATTATGTGAAAAACAGAGAGGGTGAGAGACGCGACAGTCAAGTGGAGCGGATCTGTCCTCTCAGTGAGTGAGACAGTAGACAGCTGTGAGGAGGGCTGTGCGAAAGCAAAAACACATAAATGTGAGACCCGTAAACAAAGCAGCATCTGGCTCCAGTTTAAAGACTTTTTTTGTCTCTGTCTTGGTCTCGGTTTAGGCGGTCTTGACTACAAGTCTAGTAACGAGTAATCTAACTAATTACTATTCCTATAGTTACAACGCTGTTACCGTTACTAACAAGAAAATGCGGTCGCGTTACTATTTTTCAGCAAACAGACGGTTGAAGCTGTCTGTAGTTTACAGCATCTTATATCAGCTGCACAGAAGTAGCTGTAAGTAATCTGGACGCTGCAGCTTTAAGCAGCTGCGCGCTCCTGCAGGCGGTGATCACTTTCTGCCTGACGATCACTTTCTGCCTGACGATCACTTTTTGGCACAACACCTGGAGCTCAGGGGACAAAACAATGGCATGAGTGCTGCTGTTTGACTGAGGAAGAATAAAGTAGTCGTGGTAAGCCAATCACATGACCACTTCAAGATGACAAAGCAACAAGGTGCCAGTTTTTAAATTGTGCTGATAGGCCAGTAAAACCAGAGTCATGATAAACAAAATATACGTGTGCTTGTTCCTCAATAGTTTCATGTTTACTGTCTGAGGACAGCGCAGCGAGACCTCTCTGCTAATGAGCAAAAATCAAACCAAAATCAGCCCGTTCATGTTGGTGCTGGTTGTTTAGGAAGAGAGAGAGAGTTTTGAGATGTGAGAGATTTGTGACGTTTAGCGTGTTTGGAGTGTGTAGTTAGTGTGTTGTCTTGTGTAGTTAGTGTGTTGTGTTGTGTAGTTAGTGTGTTGTGTTGTGAATAGTTTTGTGTTGTGTGTCAGAACAATGAGGCGACTGCTGTCTCCAGGTAGAAACAGCAGTGATACACCTGCTGCTGTCAGACCTGCAGGTATCAGGCTGTGATGTTTCCTTTATAGTGGACAGAAATATTTGGAGTGGCACAAATAATTTGTGTGGCATCTTATTGAAGAACAGCTGATTGTTCTGTCAATAGTTTGACATGGTTAAAAAAGGTAACCAAAAGGTAAATGGCTGCAAATAACTTTGTTGTTTGCAAAACTTGTGCATATGATTTTAAAATTGACAATTTATATTTGCATTTAAAGTTATGAAAAACATGTTTGTGGTTGTTACAGTAACAATATAACTTTTTCTACTCATTTTTTTGTTTCTTGTCTGAGTTTAGATCAATTGTGTTAATACAGTTTGTCAAAATGAAAACATGACTGTAAATTAATTACTTTTTCAAAGTAACTTGCCCAACACTGGGCAGTATATCGTTAGACATAATGAAAAGCATCGAGCTCGTCCTCGGGTTCTCTTGTAGTTCCTCTACTCGTCCGCTAGGTCGCAGTATTAAGAAGGAACGAAGAAGAAGCAGAGGCACCGAAGAAGATTAGTTATGGCGGTTCAGGTTGAGCTGAGTTATTTGGAGACTTTCCCGTCTCACCTCAGTCCTCTGGATGTTTTGATGTTAAAACCACACTTGGACCGTGTCTTCCTAAATGACACGGATCCGCCGACCGTCCTCTTCACTCCTCAGGAGCCTCAGAGCTCCGGCAGGACGGGCATTTTACTGCGTGTTCACCAAACTACCGAGGAAGAGACGGCCGACGGAGTGACCTGTCCTACAGCCAACACCGAGTCAGCGCCACGGGTCCGGCTCTTTACCAGCCGGCTCTTCCTGCGGCACCACGGGCTCCAGCAGTTCAGAGGTACCGGAACCGTCCGAGCTGTGGAGCCCGTCAGCCTGGACAGAGTCGTAGTTGGAGCCCGCAGCAGGCAGAGCCTCCGCCTGGCTGGATCGGAGCAGTTCACCGACAGGTTGCTGGAACTCTGCCGCCCGGGACACTGGCTGCTGGCTCGGCAAGGAGACCCGCTGCTGCTCCCCCGACATACAATCCCAGGAGAAGACCCCGGACAGGTGATGTTCAGAGTCAGACTGATTTAGAAGAAATGCTGTAAAATCATTTCTGTTTTCAACTGGTAACGTTTGTTTGAACGAGCAACAAAAGTCCGTGTTTATGTTACTTCCACACGTGTTTTACTTTTATTTGACTCATGTTGTGATGCTTGTTGCTTTAGATTCACACGTCATATTAGTAAGAAGAGGATGGAAAAGGCCCTTTATTTATTTACACTTGTAAATGTTAGAATTATGGTGAAATCGTTTTGAGGCCATCTCGCCCGCGCTTTAATATTTTAAACACAACGCGCTCATTTGGATCTTAGTCTGATGTTTATGTGGCAGCTGAAGACAAAGAGCAGGACTGAGAACTTAAACGCATGTTATTTGTTTGTTCAAAGCTCTGAATTCAGCGATTCACTGATTCTAATAATCGTGAATCATTTTGCACTGAGCAGCTTCTTGTTACAGCTCTAGATGTGAGAATACAGACTGATTGTCTTCTGTTTTCTGTTCATGGTGCAGCATCAGCTGTTGGAGCTGCTGGTGCTGGAGTGCAGTCCTGTAAAACAGGGGAGGATCACAGCTGATACCTCTCTGGTTCTGACAGATTGCTGGGACTCAGTCACCCCCCCACCCTGCAGGCCACTCAGACTCTGCGTGTCAGACTTTGCTCATTACGCTGACGGCCTTTCTGCTGGCCCATGTCTGCTTGACAACAGGAGCGTGCTGGATTCTGGGTTCCCAGGTGTCCCGTGTCCACTGCTATGCAGAGTGGAAGTTCGGGTGATGGACACCCAGCGATGGCTCGAGCTCAAAGAACAATGTGGGGTAGCCGTGGACCTGCACAGCTGCGTGTTTGTGACCAAACAGCTGCTTCTCAGACTGGGGCTTTTCAACCAGGAGTGGGTACGGCTGTCGAAGCTGGGCGAATCCAGAGGCCCCACAGGAGAGGGCGATGTCACGGGGGGCGTCTGCAGAGAGAGGCTGGCCTCTGTGGTGGTGATGGATCTGCCACCGAGTCCAGAACTACAGAGCCGTGACAACCTGGGCCTCATATCACCTACTCTGTGGTTCAACATGACTGGAGGAGAAGTGATCCCTGTAAACAGCTTCATGCTCAGGATGAAGGTGCTTCAACACTCTGCAAACATTTCAGTAAACAAGATAACAGATTAGCTAGCCATCTGCACAGTGGGCGTTTGTGCTGTGGGTGGACTGCACCTGGTGGCAGTCGTCCTTGCTCTGCTCTGTAGCCTCGATGAGCAAACTAGTAATGTAGAGTAGCTCACCAGCTCACAGCGAGTCTTCAGAGCAGAAGAAACCAGCTGCAGCCAAAGAGTGCACAGCTGTGAGAAAGTAGTTAAATCATGTCAGGAACACAACACCTAAACAGTAACACCGTCACACCGTCACACGTCTGTGCCCACGGGCCCGTTGTTCTCGGATTGGTCCGCACTTTAAACAAAAGTAGGTAAGAGTATGAACCAATCAGGGTTTGCTTCCTGTCATTAACCTTTTGCTCATCCTTACCAGACATGGGCCACAAACAGTATGTTCAACTTGGAAACGTGTTTGGAAAACTATAAGCACCAGCTGCATCCAGCAGAGTCGGATAAATAAATTACTGCACAGCTGTGAGCAAGTCTGTTTCTTCAGATACATTATCAGGTTTTTAAATGACTCAGCGGGTGCTCACAGAGGAATCAGCTGTCGGATCGACTGCATTAGTGCCAATGTTCACCAGTCGCTCTTTTTGCACAGGTCTGATGATCCGTTAATCTGGAAGTTTATTCTATTCCAGGTTTCCAAATCCATTCAAATCAAGTGTCAGTGTAACAGGAAACTGTCCCCAGCAGGCATCTTCTATTTGTTGAAGACTCATTTTTGATCAGTTAAACGATTTTGATCCTTCTTCTTAAAGTTATCCAGGGTTGTTCACGTCACACCATAAATATCCTGAATTTGAACCCAGGACCTTCTCGCTGTGAAGGTTTCATCCCATCAGCTAATCTTCAGTGTTTGTTTTCTGTTTCTGTCTCTCGTCTGGTCTCAGAGGTGGGACCCCCCTCCTCCACAACACAGTGGTCGTCGCTCCGACACGTTCTGCCGCTCGGCTTCTCCACCGTATGCCAGCGAGCTCCACATCCAGCTGGTCACCTCTCCATTCTACAACAACCGGGGCTGCTATGACAACCTGCTGGCTCAACATTTCTGCACGCCCAGGTTGACGGATGCATCCAAACAGTGTCCTTAACATGTAGAAAGAAAGCAGCGCTGTTTTACTCCAGCAGTTTGTCTGGGCTCGTTTCAGGCTGGTGTCACCAGGAGACGTTCTGACTGTTCCAGCTGGAAACCACCCAGACCTGCTCGAGACCCCCGCTGAAGGGATCCACAGGTGCCGCTTATTACTGGTTAATGAGACAAGTCTTTATGCTCTTTACCTAAATCAGACATTTTAATAAATGAAATATCAGACGAGGTTTCTCAGAGAATGCTGTTAAATGCCAGAACAACATTGGTGGGTTCATTTACATTTGGAGAGAAGCAAATTGAGCCTAATAGATCAAAAACCACTTTGAGGCTGCAAGTTTCTAAATTAATGTTGAAATCATGCACAATAACCATTTAGTCTGAGCTGAGCTCTAAACAATAGGCCGAAAAATCCTGAGAAATCAGATAAATTCAAATGAATTCTGAATTCTCGTCGACACACAGGCTGAGGAGCAGGAGTGGCTGCAATCTCCCACTACAGCTTATTAAGCAACCAAAGACCCAGACAGTTAATGTGTGGATTCATTTAGGCCATCATGATCATCAGATTTCTGTAAGAGTAAATCAGAAGAGAGAAAATGTTTAAAAATCCACATTTAACTGTTTTATTCTTTGGTGCATGGAGGATGCTGTTCTGTGGAGGCCACCAGAGACGCTGCAGTTAGAAACTGTTTACTGACCTCAGACTGACGTGGCTAACGCATCACTGTCTGTGACTGTTCAGTGAAAAATGTCCTCTGAACGTCTTCAGGTGTCCGGTGCTGTTCTTCAGGGTGCAGAAGGTATGCTCGTCTGCAGGAAGAGAAGAAGGAGGAGGAGCTTACTTGGCCAGCAGACAGCGTACCTCGCTTTATATGGTGAACAGTGACCGCTAACCTCAGTCATTCTTCTTTATTTCCTCTGTGCGCTGCAAACATGCGGTATGTTGTTGGATCCAGAGACTTTGGCCTCATCTGACCAGACCAGTGTTTCACAGGCTCGTCTGAAATTTCTTCAGCAAACTTAAAACACGTTTTGTCTGCAGCTGTGGAGTCCTGCGTGGTAAGCGCGCATGCAGGTCAGCGTGGTTGAGTGCACTGATGCACTTGCTGGTCCTAAGCCTTTCTGTAGCTCTCCACATGTCGGCCCCTCGGACAACTCTCAGTAATTCGAGGCCAGTTCATGGGGAGCTGATGTTCGGCTCTCCAGCAGTTTAGAAATTCTTCTGTAAGCGATGTCATCAGTATGTTTGCAACAATAAGGCTGTGAAGTACGATCGTTTCCTGTGTGACACTTTGGTAATGACACACCTTGTTATAGGCCATCAGTTGGGCCTGAACCCGCTGATATGTGAGTGTTGCTTTCTGATTACTGATCGGGTTCAGCTGGCGCCTGTTTGCAGCTCCCTTTCTTCATGTGTTCAGTACTGTGTCCCTGTGTCATTTCATCATTTATGGACATCTATGGTTGGATTTCTTTGCATGTGTGGATTTAATTAGTTGTTGAAAATTTCCTGCAGCAGCACTTCTACACATCGTTTAGTTGGTGATGTGTTCAACACTTTGGATACGGCTGCCAGTGAAACTGGGTTACTGGTGTTCATGAATGTGTGACTACTGGTCCAAGTAGCATTCATGGGTGGCTGTCGCTCAGGGCAGGTCGCCTACTGATCGGAAAGTTGGTGGTTCAATCCCCGGCTCCACCAAGTGTCCTCGGCCAAGATACTAACCCCAAGTTGCTCCCCGATGATTGGAGTGTGGATGTAGTTAGAAAGCACTCAGAGTGTGATTGTGTGAATGTGGCGTGTTGTCTAGAGCGCTTTGAGGACTCCGGGAGAGTAGAAAAGCGTTATATAAGACTCAGTCTGTTCATTTTGAAGAGTACAGGGTTGGACTGTCTGCTCAGATGCAGCTGAATGCTGTGAATACCTCAGTGTGACACATCCTGTAAAAGCTTTCTTCTGATATGGTTTAGTGACCATGTCAGCCAGCTGATCTCAATGCTTCAGTTAAACCGCTGAACAAACCCATCTTTAGCTGGGTTGGAGTCCGACCCGCTCCCCCGTGTCCCTGCCTTCCTGTCTGTGCAATAAAGGCTCTTTTCCCAAAGTGTCAGACAGCAGCGTAGCTGTGTGGGGTGCTAGCTCAGGGGAGCCCTGACCCACAGTAGATGATGAAACGTGAGTTGTGTGTATTCTGTTATAAAATGTACCGAAAGTCTTTTTTCTTTTTTCCCTTGATCATTTTTCTACATCTTCGTGTTTTTTCTTTATTTGATCTCCATCTTCAGTGTTTTGTTGTCATGTTTCCTGTCTTTGTAGTTTTTCTTTCCTTCTCAGTTTTGTTATTGTTGCCCCTCGTTCATGTTTCACGTCCTCTGTGCCTGCACTTCTTATATTCTGCCTGGTTTGCCTTATCTCGGGCTAACAGGGCTGCAGGCACTGTTGATTTATCACAGCGAGTAAATGAGACTGTTTGTTTGCAGGGATCCTGCTCACAGTGCAGTCTTTTCTAAGTCTAAGCTGTTGTTAGTCAGCGTCGTTGCTCTGACAGCTCCCCCCACCTCCTCAGGGAACATCTGTAAACAGCCCCGTCCCATGCTCTCTCGTGGAGGGAGCAGCTCTGTCTCCTCCAGGCCTTAACGAGACTGTGGAGCTCCTCATCGACACCATCCTGCCTCACCTGCAGCACAGGTAACCGCCCCGTCTGCTCAGATTTACAACAGCAGGCAGTGAAAACTGAATAGGACCTGAGCTTGAAGTTCACATAAACAAACCTAGTTCAGTAACAGATGCATGATGGCACGCTGCTGATGTTGGCTGTATGTCTGCTCGCAGCAGCTCTCTGTCTGGTTGCACTGTCCTCCTTCACGGTGCTGCAGGAAGTGGAAAGATGGCAGCAGTGAGGGCAGCAAGTGGCAGACTAAACCTCCACCTGCTGAAGGTACAACAGCTGTGCTCAAGTTTCAGAGTGATAAGATGATTAGACATCAGCACATTCTTCATGATTCCTCTCTGCAGGAGAATATTTAAATAAAAGGCAATGTGTTGTTTGGCTGCTGTTCCTCGTTTGCAGGTAGACTGTGTGAGCCTGTGCGCTGACAGTCCTGCAGCCTCTGAGGTAAAGCTGGCGTCAGTGTTTCAGAGGGCCGAGGCCCTGCAGCCCTGCGTTCTGCTGCTCAGGAACCTGCAGCTCGTCCTCAGATCACGAGGGGCTGCCGAGAGCGACTGCAGGGTCCAGGCAAAGCTCTGCCAGCTGCTCAGCTGCGCCCCCACCAGGTCAGTGACGGCCTCTAACCCTCATTCAATACACTGGTCTAGCTCATACCTGTAAACCACTACAGGAGCGCAGAGCATGCAGCAGAGGCGTGCACAAGTGTTTTCAGTCTCCTGTGTGAGCCTCAGAATATAATCAAATGTATCTGTGGTTATCTTTCAGTGTGGTGATGGTGGCAACTGTCTGCAAAGCTCGAGATTTGCCTGCAGGCATCATGGCAGCGTTTGTCCATCAGGTAGCAGTAGAGAGTCCGACTGCAGAGCAGCGGCGTGCCATGCTTTCCAGCCTGAGCAGAGACCTGCACTTAGGGAAGGATGTCAACTTGGAGAACCTCTCCAGACTCACCACAGTGAGTAATGACATCGACTCGACTTCACACCACCACTGGGGCAGAATGATTACTGTTAAAGCTTCAGGTGAAAGCATGTAGGCAGCTGTGTTGGTCCTGTAGAGCTACTCTGGGGAAGGCTTCAGGTTGTTTCTAACCATGAGGCCAAAAAGCTTCTTCTAGCTGCTCCGTGTTCAGGAGTTGCCACAGCTGGTTGGATCCACGTTGGATTTGGATGCTGGTTGCCCTTCCCGAGTGTGGCTCCTGTTTCAGTCCACATGTTCTTCCTCTGCTCCACAGGGTTTCGTGTTGGGGGATCTCAGTGCTTTGCTGGTTGAGGCTGGTAGAGCTGCCTGCAGGAGGTTGATCCACAGCTGGTGAGAATAACTACGTCTTACAGGACAAGATTACCTTCTAGTCCAGATCAAATGTGTCATACTTCATCACCTGTAGTTCATAACTGAGTCTCTGAAACATGTTGTGGTCCTGGAAGCAGCGAGGGGGTGGGGTACTTAAACGCTGAAGCTCGGAGCTCTCAGCTTCTTGGTTTTTGTGTCTGAAGCTCTAATTCAGGATGGAAAGGTTGAATGCTCCCCTCTCAGGTCTCCACTGAACATCCTTCTGCCTCCTGGAAAAAGGTGTAGACCAGGGGTGGGGGACTCCAGGCGTCGAGGGCCACAGGTTTAGATCTCACCCTGGGACAACACACCTGAATCACATGATTAGTTCACTGCCAGGCCTCTGGAGGACTTGAGGACATGCTGAGGACACTCGAGGCCTGGAGTTCCCCTGGTGTAGAACCCTCAGACAGCTTCTTCTCCACAGCACCATATCTACCTCACCCCTGCAAACCTGGTGCTTAAAGAACTGTGGAGGCAACAGTTGGTGCTGCTTTGTAAATCGTTTGCCTCTTACGTATCCTATTGTCTGTCTTAAATACTGCTGTTCTATGCTGTAGGTTACGCCCACTGTTGTTGTGTGAATACTTAATCGTGACAGAAGGAAGATCGGTGTCCCACTGAACAGCCTGTAGTTCAGTCTTTGTTGTTGTTTGTGCAGTGGTGCTCGGCAGCAGGAGGATCTGTGCTGCAGCGGAGTGACCGTCCTGAACCAGGACTTCACCTCTGCTCTGGAGATCCTGCAGGACACCCTGTCCAAGGCCATCGGGGCCCCGAAGGTGACCAAAGACTAAAAGACCGTTTTTGTTTTTGTTGGCGCCCCTGATAAGGCCACACACAAGTTTGTTGTGCATGAATGGTTGTCTGTGGCAGACCGTGGTGGAGTCGACCAAAGCGGCAGAATAACCTTTACTCCGTTTTTAGAAATCCATGTTTGGAAAAATGAACTGACACAGCAGGCAGTGACCTTTGTGTGTGTAAACATAATATTCATTATTTACAAAAAAGTGAATATAACAGTAAAGACTTCTGTGTGTCATCGGGTTGTTTGTTTACAGTGAGAATGGAGAGTTGTGTTTAAGTCACTCCTGTTGTATAGATACGCTGAGGAGGTGTGTGTGTGTCACAGGTGCAGCTTAATACATGGGAAAGAAGCAGCTGTTTGTTTCATCACGTTGTTGTCCTTTGTGTCCTGTGTTGTGAGTAGATACCTAATGTGCGCTGGGAGGATGTCGGCGGTCTCCAGCACGTGAAGAAGGAGATCCTGGACACGGTTCAGCTTCCTTTGCAGTGTCCTCAGCTCTTGTCTCTGGATCTGAACCGGACTGGAATCCTGCTGTGTGGACCACCAGGGACGGGAAAGACTCTGTTGGCCAAAGCTGTGGCTACTGAGTGCTCCATGACTTTCCTCAGGTAGATTTAGTTCCACTTCATAGGAACGAAACGGGCAGAAAGGCGTCACGCTGAAAAGAATCAGCATGTGTTTGCTGAGGTTTGCTGAGATGGCCAAGTGTTCACTGACACTGTTACTTCTGTCTTTTAGTGTCAAAGGTCCGGAGCTCATCAACATGTACGTGGGTCAGAGTGAAGAAAACATCAGAGAAGGTGTTTCTTAGTCTTTACATTCAACTGTATTTGTTTTGGTAATGTTGTTAGTTTCAAGCTAACGTCTGAGACTGAAAACTCACTGAGTTACTATAAAGCCACGTTATTGTTTTTCTTGGAACATTGTTTCATTTTAACTTCAAACAAAAAGCCGACCTGTGGGGACTGCAGCGTGCCTGGACAGACTGTCGCTGCTTCTTTAAGCCATTACCAAAAAAACTGAAGTTTATTTTTGGCTCACTTTAAAAAAAAAAAACAACAAACAGTCGTCTCTTCCTGTTTGTTCTTTTTTGTTTTGCTGCGTTTACAGTGAATAATATTCTTGTTCCCAGAAACGTATCACACAGAGTTAAATTAGAACACATTTTTAAGTAAATGTTATATATTTATGTACGTGATTGTCATCAGTTTTCCACAGAGCACGCTCAGCAGCTCCCTGCGTCATCTTCTTTGATGAGCTAGACTCTCTGGCTCCCAGCAGAGGGCGCAGTGGAGACTCTGGAGGGGTGATGGACAGGTGTGTGCACGCCTTCATTTTTATTTTGATTATTTATAATATTTGTTGTTTCTGATTTTGTTTTTTTTTGTTCAAAAGAAATGAATCTTTTTCATTATTGGGAAGCACTGTTTGGCACCTTGACCGAGAGAGGGCTGCCACGATTAGTCGACTAGTCACGATTACGTCGACGACTGATTTAATAGTCGACGTGTCGTTTGAAGCTTTGTAAGATCCCAAAAGACGCAGGAATAAGAAGCAGGATTTAAGAGTGTAATAACGGACTGAAACAGAAGATGGCAGCACTGCATGTACAAGGATGCCAGCTGCCGTTAAACCCCGAAGAAGAAGAAGAAGCTGTGTCCCAGAATTCATAGCGCAGCCCAGCTCAGTTTCCAACAATGGCAGCAGCTAGTTAGTTTTAATATTACTCTTATTATTCTTTCTGGGTCACAAAATAAACGTTGAACATATTTTCAGGCGAGAATGTAGCTGTGTAAACCTCAAATATCTGCTCAGTTTATCAAGACACCACATATTTTCAAAAGCGCTCCGACGTTTTCGGAGACGTCTGTTAGCCACTAGCTCGATAGCTAGCCGGGGGCTAGGCTAACTAGAGCCGTGAGAACACCGGACTCCCGGCTAATCGTTTTCAAACCCACCGCCTTCTTTCGCTACTCAGGTTAAACATGATATATAAGTCACTTAGATAACTTCAAAATAATATTGTTTGGCTTTTTTTAGTATTTTATTTGTTCCTGAGTAAATCGGTTTGGCTGAGATTAAAGTTATAGTTTTTACACAGCTGAATAAACGTCAAGCAGACAGCTGATTATCAGAAGTGTGAGATGCTGAGAATTTACTCCGGTGTCCTGTTATATTTTAGATAGCAAGGAGTTTATTAAACTTCACCGAAACAATCTGCAAATTTCATTAAAATGTAATAAACTATCATCTTGTCTTTATTTTTAGTTAGCACATACCTTAAACACTTACAGCTGTAAGCTAATGATAGTTATATAAGAGCAGATGCTGCTGGTGCAATAAGCTGTAGTTTTACGTCCAATGGATGATGATCTGATTAGTCGACTCTCAGAATAATCGTTTGTGGCAGCCCTACTGAGAGACATAATTTACTGTGCTCAGCTCTTGTACCATCGATGAATTTTACTTTTTGTGCAGAGTTGTGTCTCAGCTGTTGGCTGAGCTTGATGCGCTGCACTCATCTGGTGGGGTTTTTGTAATCGGAGCCACAAATCGTCCAGACCTGCTGGACCAGTCGCTGCTCCGACCTGGCAGGTCAGCGCTCTCACTCACTCACACACAGTTATGTTTGCATCACTTCACAGGGTGTTGTGCTGGCTCCAAAAACAAATCCGTTCTTAATGAACCACAGAATGACCCCGCTGCTTAGTTGAATGATGGCATTTATTACTTTTCCTGATGAGTTTTTGTTTGCAATTCCTAGATTCAAGACTTCTTCAATAAAGCAATTCTGGTTCCCTTTCAGTCGGTACAACACATAAGCATCCTCCCCCTTCTATTTAGCTCTGTTGTCTGCCGACTTGAAGTTAGCTTAACTGCCCCTGTTGGTGCATAGGAGGCCCGTGGAGCGATAAGTTCGAGTTATCCTTAGCGTTTTGGAATGGACACCAAATCAAAGCAAGCAAGGCAGAAATCTTCTGTTTGCCCCTGTCCTCAGGGGTGCGGTTTCTCTTTGCACGATGCGTGCCCCGTCTGCCTTGAGATTGTCCACGCTATGAGAGCACTGATGGAGCCGAAGCCTGTTATTTTGTCACTAGCTCCGGCGTTCGAGGCTGGAAAGACGGGTGGTGTTTGTGGAGAAAGTGCTGGGACATACGGTTGCATACCCTCTCCAATCTGAGTCTGGGGTCCCGGCTTCATCCGAGTCATGAGCTCCGTCACTATGTTCCAGACATACCAGGAGCTCAGATTGCTGGTTGCTGATGACAGCCCGCTGGGACCTCACCCTGCGAGTCTTGAACAAATATTTACAAAGGTACAAGGTGAAGATGCTAACAATCAGCTTTTGAATGCAGTCGGCCTGGAAGATTGTTTCAAACCAACTGATCTAATAGATGCTTATTTTCATGTGGCTGTACACCCGAACCACAGGCAGTTTCTGAGGTTGGATTCGAGGGCGTAGCCTACGAATACCTGGTGCTGCCATTCCGGTCGTCTCTCACTCCTCGCACCTTCGCAAAATGTGCCGAGGCAGCATTGGCATTCCTCAGAGAGAGAAGCATTTGCATCTTAGCTTGTGTAGGTGACTGGGCTCTTGTAGCTTGCTCCAGAGAGTAGGTGGTGACACAGCTGTCACTGGTTTTGTCAAATATTCAGGCACTGGGTTTCTCTGTGAACTTTCAAAGAGCTTGCTAGTTCAGAGTCAGCACGTTTCTTTCCTCGGTTTGGAAATATGCTTGCTTTCCAGCTGCGCACGTTTGCCAGCTGCATTTCGTTGCTGATTTACTCTATGATCACTGTAGTGCCACTTGAATTGTTAAAGATGAGAGTGCTGCATCTTGCATGCTACCTCTTGGTCCTGTAGGGAGCCGGGTGCTGCATCAGGGTGTTGTTTCACAAGGTGGTGTCCACAGATGCTTCCCTAGGGGGTGGGGAGCACTGTGTGAGGGCACATCAGTGAGAGGGATCTGGACCACAGACCAGTGTGATCTGTGCATCAACCACTTAGAGCTGCTAGCAGTGTTCTTGGCTCTCAAGCATTTTCATTCAATTCAATTTTATTTATCCAGCGCCAAATCACAACAACAGTCGCCTCAAGGTGCTTTCTATTGAAAGGTCGACCCTACAATAATAGATACAGAGAAAAACCCAACAATCATATGACCCCCTGTGAGCAGCACTTTGGTGACAGTGGGAAGGAAAAACTCCCTTTTAACAGGAAGAAACCTCCAGCAGAACCAGGCTCAGGGAGGGGCGGGGCCATCTGCTGCGACCGGCAGATGGCCGGTGATGATATGCATAAATGGGAGCTCATTTCTGTCCAGTTCTGAGGGGCCAGCCTAGTCAGTACAGACAAATCAACAGAGGTGTCTCACATAAACGGGGAGGGAGGAAGACGCTCCCTTCCCCTGTTGAAGCAGTCTTACTCTCTGTTATGGTGCAGTGGTCGTTTTATGTCTCTGAGAGCCACTTATGTTATGGGCCATTTGAGCCTGGGGCCAGACCTTCTCTCCACTGGGGGTCCTCTGGTGAGGGAATGGAGGTTCCACCCTTTTGATAGTGGCCCAGATTTGGGATCTGTTTGGCAAGGCGCAAATTGCACCAATCACTTTGCCTCCAGGGTAAACACTCACTGCCCCTGTTCTTCTCCATAATTGACCACATTGCACCCTTGGGCATGGACGTGCAAGCGCACCAATGGCCAGACGTGCTCCTGTATGCATTCCTCTCGGTGGCAATGATATCTCCAGTTCTAGAGAGCCTCACCAGTGTCTTTCTCTGATTCTAGTGGCCCCTTGGTGGCCCACAAGGTCATGGTATGCAGAGATAATTGGTCTGCTAGCAGTGAGTCCTTGGCAGCTTCCTCTCCACAGGGACCTCCTCTCACCCGTGATCCACCCACACCTGGATCTGTGGTGCTGCTACCGCAGCATCCACTAGAGGCTGGTACCCTCACAAATAGCAGGTCTTGGAGCGATGTTGCTGAGACTGCCACACTCTCCAGCGCTCTGTTGTGGATGTGTTGACATTCCTGCAGGAGCTGCTGGATGAGGCCCTTTCATTTTCTACAGTTACGGTTTATTTAGTAGCTATATCTGCTTTGACAGGGTGACACCAGGGGCACATGCCCTCGCCATACGTTCTTTAAAAGGGGTTTGCCGGTTGAGACCCGTGGTTAGGTTAATCTGCTCTTATTGCACTTCTGATTAGATGCAAAATTTATTTCGATACCCTGTATTTGTACATGTGTCATGACAATAAAGTTTAAGTACAGTGTCCCTGCAGGGGACTTGTCCTTGGTGCTGGAGCGCCCCCTTTTTTGAACCCATTAGGTCTGTGGATATGAAATATTATATGCTTCTCGCTTTGGCAAAGCGAGTGGGTGACCTTCATCGTCTGTCTGTGCATCCCTCCTGCACACAGTTCTCTCCTGATTGTGCCCGAATGCTGCCCATTTTCCCACGGTCGTTCCTGCAGCTTATAGCTCTGTGGACATTGAGTGGCTGAGCTTTTGCTGCCCTCCTCTTGCGTCTGAGGAGCAGAGAAGGATGCCTTCTTTTTGTCCGGTGTGTGTGCTATGTACCTACATTGAGTCCACTCAAAACATGCGTTTATGTGACCAGTGTCACCAGTGTCTGCTTCGCTAATCCAGCCACAGAAGGGGGTCTGTCTAAACCAGGTGTGGGCAACATCAGGCCTTGATGGCCGGTGTCCTGCAGTTTTAGATATCACCCTAGGGCAACTCCTGTTCCCTGAAGGAGAGGAACGAGGTACAACACAACGTTGCCCTGCTGCACAGCTCGGTGAAGAGCGACTATCGAACTGAGGGATGACTGTGATGACACGGGGTATATATGTAGGCGAGGCTGTGTGCATGTCATCGCAGGGCATCCGCTTTAAAGGCGTGAATAAAGATTTCTTCAGCCAGAGCACGTGGGAGCGTAATATCAAATACTTATGTGTTGTACTAGGGCTGTGCGATATGACCAAAATCTCTTATCCCGATATAAGATATCTATCGTCCGATAACGATATAAATCACAAACATTTAACATTTTCTGTAAATTCTGTGAATCTCGGGCGTCATGTTGCTGGAGTCGAGTGTTTTAACCGATGCATGAAACGATACATTTTTAGACATAAGTTGTAACGGCTGCCGTTTTCTTTGATGATTTGATTTCTTTCTTTGAGGATGATGTTGCCCACATGTTGCTCCACAGTTACTGACACAAACAACACAGAGACACTTTCATGGTTTAGTCAATGCTATAAAACAGATTAGCAGCAGATAATAAACATTCCTAATGAACGATGAACACTTGGGCTGTTCGATATAACGTTTGATATCAGATGATGATATAAAACGTTTGAGTCTAAGTTTTATTTTTTAGCACCTGGCGGCTCTTTTTGCTTCTCATCCATAAACTCTCTGCATCTTTCACGTCATTCAGTTTATTTTGAAAAGTCTCAACAGGATCTTGAGCTTTATTGTAAAAGGTTTATGTGGAAAATAAACCAGCGGTTTTACCATCGTTGTTGCTAACGACAACGCATAAAAACAAGCGCTTGTCCGTCCGTAGTGTGGTTATATTAAATATAAGAGAAAGAGAGAACTTTATTAATGAATGAATGAATAATAATAATAAATTAATACAGTCACTACAGTGACATCAAAACATGAACAAATATTGCCGTAACAGTTTATTTTGCGACACCACGAAACAAACGATAGCGTAAAATGAAACGACAGACGTTTTTATATCGTCATCAGATGTATATCGTCATATCGAACAGCCCCATGTTGTACCTCGTTCCTCTCCTTCAGGGAACAGAAGTTACAGATATAACGTTTTGTTTCATTTGGAATCAATCAGACAGATTTCTCTGATTTCAGTGTGTCTGAACCTCTCCTTTGTCTTCTTAGGTTTGATAAGCTGGTCTACATGGGAATCAATGAGGATCGTGTTTCCCAGCTGCAGGTTTTTCAGGCCATCCTCAGAAAGTAAGAACAGCACTTCCTGCGAAGGCCGGGCCTTTACACAAGCTGCAAAGAAGCTAGGCACAAAAAACGACCTTTTTTCTCCGACATATTTCATTCTGATATGATTCATAAAATACTTTGGTCTTCACAGCTTCAGTACAGAGAACCTGTGATCGGATTAAAATAAAATTATGAAATTATGAGCATGAGAAATTTGTGTTTACGTAGCATCAGTCCATTTAAATGGTAAGTACTATACTTTAACTTCATCTTTTAAAACACGAGCTTTTTCTTGGTTCCAGGTTTCAGTTGGACCCTGCTGTGAATCTCCAAGAGGTGGTGGACTGCTGCCCTGCTCACATGACCGGTGCTGACCTATACGCTCTTTGTTCAGATGCCACGATGGCAGCCATCAAGAGGAAGATCTCTCTCATCAATGACGGTGAGGAAACCTGATTCATCCTGATTCATTGAAAGGACTAGATGATGATGCGGTGCTTAGGCGATGACTACTGTGAGGAAAGGCAGCCCGAAGCTTTTTCAGGGGGAGACATTGTCAGCTGTGCGCCTCACAGGGTGTTTCGGCCAAAGGGTAATCTCCCCACCCTGTATATGGCTTAACCCCTCTAACAGTCTCACCGAACACAAACACAGGTGAGGTCACAAAGGCAGGAAGTAAAACATCCTCACTAAATAAGAAACAGAACCCTCACATAGGACGTGTCCCTATAATAAAACACTACAGCCCCCCCCCCCCACCAACAGGCTGGAGAGGTCAACAGTAACAAAAGAATGTCTTTAATCAGGCTGCTTGAACCAAGACTTACAAATTTAAGTAACACAATGACAACATTTAACAATTTGATTTGTGTAAAAACAACAAAAATGTGATCACAAAAGATACACTTCCTGTTTCTCTTTCTGTGCTTGTTGTTATTTGTAGTAAACACTGATGGACTACATGTATAGAAAAGTCTGAGTGCGTCTGCCAGCTGAAAGTTGTGCCCGTTAACAGCTGATTCTGCTGGTCTAACAAACATGATGCAAAAAGATCGTGTTCCACATCTTTAAGCTTTTGAACAGGCGGTGAGATTGGCTTACCTGTCTGCTCTTCTCTGTTCCCCTTCAAACCTTTGACCCTCTCCATCTCTCTCCCTGTCAGGTCTAGACTCTGAAGACTCTCCTGTCCTCCTCTCCACTGAGGATTTCTCCACTGCTTTAGAAAACTTCAAGTCATCAGTTTCTGATGAGGAGCTCCTGCGATACAAAGACATTCAACAAAAACTCGCTGCAAAGTAGAAACACACAGACGTGTTCGTCATGAGGCTGACAGATGTTCAACAGTTTAAATCACCTCAGAAAAATCTCTGCTGTACAACACTGCACGGCAGTGTAAATCATGTAAACAGAAGCTGGTAATATATTTAATTAATAAAGACACTAATGAAAAGTGGTTTGTCTCTGTGTTAGCCGTGTGACGGACCGTCAGTCTGTCCCGGGTGTAGCCGGCCTCTCGCAGCCTGTAGGCTCACTGACCCTGGACTGGGTGGATGAAAACTGGTGTAGAATTTCACTGTGTTTGGTGGAGCTGCCATCATCATTTGTAATTGCCACATAAGTGGGGCGTCGGAAAGATCTGGAGTGGTGTTTCAGCACCTTCAGTAAACCTGAGCGGCAGCTTAATGCTGTTAAGATCTTTCTATTTGATTATCCAGATGAACAGATCACATTTTTGGGGCTGTTTATAATAGATGTAATTTATCCACTCTGGGTTTTTATTGTTGGTATCACATGTCCAAAGAATAGAAGCCATGATGTGATCCTGCAACAATTTAATTGCATACTTTAAATTTATCAGGGATCTCTGGGGTGTCTGTGTCTTTGTTTGAAATCATTAACAATAGCAGCCCGTCTGACAGGCTGGTGGAAGTGTTTCAACAAATGTGTTTATTTAGATGGTGCTATTTCAAACAATTCTGACTTTTCCATTAACATGAAACTACTGTACTTGTGCATACGAGTGAGAAAAGGCTTCACACACCTGCAGCACATTTTAAAGTAATATCCTGGTCTTGTTTTCTCACTTGATGCAGACGTACAGGATACGGACATTATTGTTGTCCACTCACTTAATACTGAGCTTAATACTATAAATATCATCTTTCCACAGGCAACTTCAGGACTACTCAACATTACAATTACAAAAAGAAAAATGGGAATCAGACCTATCACTACTAACGCCAACATCTGGAATGAGATTTGCAGAAGCATCTATTTCAAAACAAAATTTGCCAATTTACAGCTAATGCAATATTAAATATTCCACAAAACTCAGCTTTCTGGACAAACACAACTTTAAATAGGAGTCACATCAGAATTGTTCACAAAATTGGGTAAATGGTTTGATGCAGCTCTGCTTTTACAGTTAAACTACAGTATAAAAGAGCACTTGCACTGCAGTGGTGGTCTCTCTGATTGCCCAGTATGCAGATGACATTGCTGTCTTCAGTAATAGATTAAAGTTCATTGTCATGTACACTGCAAAACACAAATGGTTACTCTGAGCAATGAAATTCTTACTTTGCGAGTTCCCAGTCAGGGGACAGAAGTAGTGATGGTTGAAGTGAGCCTTCAGAAAACGAGGGAAACGGCTGGCTCACCAGAGGAATGGGCGCAGGCACCTGCCAGGTGGCAGGAGTGTGTGGTGGCAGATTTCTTTTCTCATGTATTAATCACATATTTAATCATATCACATTAGTTATAGTAATATCACTTTCTCTTTACTATAGTAAGACCACTCCCATCACCAGTTTACATGCATGTGGAAAGTTAACACAGTGAGGCCGTTGTAATGAGAGACGTTAAACAGATAGTGAGGCTCCTTCTGCTTATCAGGGATGTAAATCCTTAGGTGATGGCTAAGCAGAAAACAAGGTCATAATTCTCTCTGTGAGGGAGGAGGTATAGCCCCCCCCCCCATGAGAGGGGCCAACATGTAAGAGTTTGAGGAATGTTCTTTGTCTGTGTCTCTGTATATGCTATATAAGATGTAAGGGTGGTGGCCACATTTCAGAGATGGTCCTGGTGTTTCACTGGGATGCTCACTCCACATTGTGTTTATTAAACCCACTTCAAATCAAGCTCACTGGGTGTGTTGCAGGTTATTGTTAACATTTCCACGACAATTTGGCGTCACGAACAGTGTTCCTCACGTGAGTTTCGCTGAATCGCAGGTATGCGGTGACTGGCCATCCTGGGGGAAAATAGTCCCAGTCCCACCGTTCTTTTGTTTTCAAAAAAGGGGTACCGCTAGAGGCCTTCAGCGACTCACACATGCAGGAATTTAACGAACTATGAGGAAAGAAATGGGAAAAGAATCTGCAACGGTGAGCTGTTTTGATTTGGGGGGAGTTTTCAAGCGGACCACAAAAAGGGAAAACCTCAAAAAAACGACGCCTAAATTATGGATTGTCGTGGGAAGGACTTTTCTGTCCTTGGGAAGGACTCTTCTGTCTTTGGGTTTATGGTTTTTAGCACTTTGTACCGAAGCAAAGGCTGCAGAGGGGACGCCCGGCTGCAATGGGTGCTGAGCTCAGCAAAGCGGCTACAGGAGCCGTGGGGAGGTTGTGTCCCTGGAGGTGGTCTGGGTGAAAACTCCAAATGGGTGAAGTATGTGTTGTGTAAGAGAAAGATGTTGACAGGACTAAGAGTTTTGTTTGTTTGTTTGTAGTTTTTTTTAAAGTTGTTATTGCTTTTGTTGTTTTCTTTTTCTTTCTTTTTTTTTGTTTTTGTTTTGGATGGACCACTGGGAGGGAAACCTCAGGAATACGACACCTAATTTCAGGACTGTTGTGGGAAGGACTCTGTCCTTAGTTTATGGTGTTTAACACTTTTGCACCATAAGGAAAAGGCTGGACGGCGAACGCACTTGTCCACAAAGCTGAGGTCAGCAGTACGGCCACCTCCAGGTGGTCCGGGCAAATCCAGGTTTTGATTGGATGATTTTTTTTCTCTTTCAGAAATATGGGAAAGAATACGTACAGTCTGAAGTGTGTAGAAACTGAGGAATGCAGTAAAGAGAAGTGTGTGTGTGTGTGTGTGTGTGTGTGTGTGTGTGTGTGTGTGTGTGTGTGTGTGAGAAGAGCTGTGTGTGTGTGTGTGTGTGTGTGTGAGAAGAGCTGTGTGTGTGTGTGTGTGTGTGTGAGAAGAGCTGTGTGTGTCTGTGTGTGTGTGTGTGAGAAGAGCTGTGTGTGTGTGTGTGTGTCTGTGTGTGTGTGTCTGTGTGTGTGTGTGAGAAGAGCTGTGTGTGTCTGTGTGTGTGTGTGTTTGTGTGTGTGTGAGAAGAGCTGTGTCTGTGTGTGTGTCTGTGTGTGTGTGTGTGTGAGAAGAGCTGTGTCTGTGTGTGTGTGTGTGTGTGTGAGAAGAGCTGTGTGTGTGTGTGTGTGTCTGTGTGTGTGTGTGTGTGTGTGTGTGAGAAGAGCTGTGTCTGTGTGTGTGTGTGTGTGTGTCTGTGTGTGTGTAGGTGTGTGTGTCTGTGTGTGTGTGTGAGAAGAGCTGTGTGTGTGTGTGTGTGTCTGTGTGTGTGTGTCTGTGTGTGTGTGTGAGAAGAGCTGTGTGTGTGTGTGTGTGTCTGTGTGTGTGTGTGAGAAGAGCTGTGTGTGTGTGTGTGTGTCTGTGTGTGTGTGTCTGTGTGTGTGTGTGAGAAGAGCTGTGTGTGTGTCTGTGTGTCTGTGTGTGTGTGTGAGAAGAGCTGTGTGTGTGTGTGTGTGTCTGTGTGTGTGTGTCTGTGTGTGTGTGTGAGAAGAGCTGTGTGTCTGTGTGTGTGTGTGAGAAGAGCTGTGTGTGTGTGTGAGAAGAGCTGTGTGTCTGTGTGTCTGTGTGTGTGTGTGAGAAGTGCTGTGGGTGTGTGTGTGTGTGTGTGTGTGTGTGTGTGTGTGTGTGAGAGAGAAGTGCTGTGTGTGTGTGAGAAGAGCTGTGTGTGTGTGTGTGTGTGAGAAGTGCTGTGTGTGTGTGTGTGTGTGTGAGAAGTGCTGTGGGTGTGTGTGTGTGTGTGTGTGTGTGTGTGTGTGTGTGTGTGTGTGAGAGAGAAGTGCTGTGTGTGTGTGTGAGAAGAGCTGTGGGTGTGTGTGTGTGTGAGAAGTGCTGTGTGTGTGTGTGTGTGTGTGTGTGTGTGTGTGAGAAGAGCTGTGTGTGTGTGTGTGTGTGAGAAGAGCTGTGTGTGTGTGTGTGTGTGTGTGAGAAGTGCTGTGGGTGTGTGTGTGTGTGTGTGTGTGTGTGTGTGTGTGAGAAGAGCTGTGTGTGTGTGTGTGTGTGTGTGTGTGTGTGTGTGTGTGTGTGTGTGTGAGAAGAGCTGTGTGTGTGTGTGTGTGTGAGAAGAGCTGTGTGTGTGTGTGTGTGTGAGAAGTGCTGTGTGTGTGTGTGTGTGTGTGTGTGTGTGTGTGTGTGTGAGAAGAGCTGTGTGTGTGTGTGTGTGTGTGTGTGTGTGTGTGTGTGAGAGAAGTGCTGTGGGTGGGTGTATAACCGAGAGTGATGGAAAGAGATGTGTTAAAATGTGGACAGAAGAAAAAGAGAGGGAAAGTGTTAATGAGCAGTGATGAAAATGATATTAAATAAATGTTTTAGTGTTTGTACAGGTGGCTGCGGAACTGGATCAACGTCCTCCACAAGCACAGCGGCCGGAGCAAAATGATAGATTAACATAATTGGAACCACACCCAGCCGTGTTTTGGCTGAATATTACACAGCTTCACTCCATGTACATCTAAACCTGAAGAACAAGCTTCGAGGACAATCAATCTCTCCCTGAAGAGAAAATGCAGTTCGAGAGCAACTGCGTCGACTTCAAGACTCAACAATGTGAACACACAGCAACACTGCCCTAAACCTTAAAGGGTTCAGCAGCATGTACAAATACCATGGATGGATGGAAGTATGCGCTCCCAATCACAAGCTGGGAGGTTCACCAGCGACATCACTGTGAGTGAATGGACTTGAGAAGACTGTCTGAGTTTCACATTTGCTATACTGGGAGCTGAAATGGCAAAGGAAGAGACTTAAAAGAGTGAAAGACAAAAGGCAAAGCTGAAGAGGAACGGCCCACTGGGTCCCTGACACGCCACAACTGTGAACTGCTGCAGATGTGGGAGAGAGACAGAAGCTGTGAGAAGTGGGGAGAAGAGAGCATGGAGGAAAAATGAAGACTGTTGTTGTTAATGTGAGAACACATGAAAATTGGGTTGGAAAACTGTGGCCGGCTGTCTTGTGGAGGTTGATAAAGAGTCCGTAGGATCGCAACAAAGGTAAAACTAAAACACACACAAACACACATAAACAGAGAAATGTGAAGGAAAGGCAGCTTTAAGGACATGCCCTGCTGAATCTGCAGCTCCACTGCACACACATCCATTAAACCTGCCTACTAACACACACACACATGCAATTAAAATCAGCTTGTTATCTGTCGTCAGTGTTAAAATTGTGCAAATTTAACAGACACTTGTTATCAAACGCTGAGTGTATCCACTGCTGACAGTTAACTCTCTGGGTTGCAGGACAACAGTTTAACGTTTGTGGGGGAAAAAAAGATTCTGGTTTGACCAACCAGTGATCAGACAATAAATTTAGTTGTTAATATAGTAAATTGACAAATACTTTCTGCTTGATTGGTGCAGCACAAGTGATTTACTGTATGAAGGAAATTCTCTTTTGTGATAATATTTTGAACATGCATTTCTGTTGTCCTGTCAACTTGGTGGGCTAATAGCTGATATGCAAATGAGTTTATTGTTACTAGATCAGGGAAGGATGACTGGATTATAAAACAAGTGAATAAGATGTAGCAGAGGGTTGAGTTTCCTGTTTCTGATGTATGGGTGAAGCCTGCACCCAGATCTGATTACATGAGAACAAACCTGTTTTGTGAAATACCTGACAGCATGTTACATGTTTTATGTTTGGGGAAGAAAAAAAGGGGGAAGAAATCCACATTCCAGTGATAAAACATTGATATGAAGTGTTTAGGAAGCTTTTAATGGTGAACATTAGTGTTGTTTGAACTGTGCAGCTGCTGATAAAAAAAGTTTGTGTTTAGCAGGTGGACCTATGTTGGTTGGCCCCAGACTTTCCACAATTGTGTGATATTCTGGAGCACTTGTGGGCAACCAGTAAATATGACGTGGGGAACATGAACAAAGGTAGTGACTCTTAAGTCTGATTTCAGACCATGTAAGCATCAGTTGTTAATTAAAGCCAGAAGCAGTGACTGCAGCACTGCATGGCAGGTTCTAACCCCTACAGCCTGTTATTTCACCTGAAGGCAAAACTTTTCCTGTGATTTTTCCGGTACATTTTTGGGGTTTTGTTTTTGTACCAGGCTGATTCTGCCAGTTAGGTTTAGGTTGTTTTTCTTTTTCTAAGAGAAAGACTGTTTTTTTTTTTTTACACTTAGACATGTCTGGAACCAGGCCTAATATGTTTTTTTTTTTTGTAACAGTGCACTTAGGAAAAAAACCTGCCAGGTATCATCCCTCTGGGGGTGATATTTTGTGTGTTGATGATTTAAAAGCAGGCCTGCAAGTTGGGGGGCAAAAGCGCTATAAAATACTTTAATTGAGAGCAAATATAAGGTGAGCTTCTCTAGATTACAATTGGATTCTGAGAAAATTCACCTACATAGGACGCTGACCATATTAGATGGTAAATCCTGTGTTTAAAAGGATTATAGCGATTCAATCCATTTCAAAGCAATGAGAATAGTTTTTGTTTTTGGAATGACGAAATATTGCTGTCAGTGGATATTTAAATTTGTGCGCGGTTTTCCACTATCAGCAATGATCGTTATGAATGCATGTGACTAGATGAATGCATGTGACTAGATGAATGCATGTGATTGGTATAAATGCAAATGCAGAGGACTGTGGCTGGACTGATGATGTGGACTAAATGTGACTGACTTGAAATTGAGAAGACAGTAACTATTTTAGGATTAGTCACTTCTAATGCCTAATCCACCCAAACCGTGAAAAAGGGTGGATGTATGTGTTTTTGTTTGCTTGTTTTTTGTAGAAGCAGAAGGATGACAGAGACCAGAGGAGGAGAGGCTGTAGGTTTACATGAGTGTGGGCGGGCCTTGCAAACTTAACCCTTACGCTGCTACTTTTTGTTTTACTGATTTTGTGTGAAAAAAACTGTTTTTACTGGCTGCTTGTTGGTTATGGTGACACACTGTATTGTTGGAAAATGTCAAATGTTAGAAGTTGGCAGAAAACATAGCGGCGTTGAAGAGCGTGCAGAGAAGGCCAGCCCACATCAGCTGCAGTTCAGCTATGCTCTGATGAACGGCTTTCACCCACCCACTGCTGACTTCATTAGGAAACAAAATTTTAATCAAAACACAGACGGGTCCGTTGAATGCATGAATTGGGCCCGACGTGTGCAGGAAGTCACAAAGCTCTGACCATAGATTTAATTGAGGTGGATGAATGCTAAAAGTAGTGAGGTTGCACCTCCACATGATGACAGGGTGGATGTATCTATGTGTGTTTCTCTGTTTTTAAAGGAGTGGAAAGATGACAGCAACATCCTAGGTTGTGTGCTGATTTAACCTTTTAAATGCCACTTTCTGTGTGTCACGTAAAGGAATGTTATTTTTCTGTCACGATGTTATTATTCACATGCACAATCATTAATTCATCATTACTTCATTAGTCTGCTTCACTTATCACTTATCATTATCATTATCTGGTTATCATCCTTATTATCATGTATCATTTACCACTCAGCATATTGGCCAGAGCACGCAGAATCAAACACATTCACAGTAAGTCAGATGAGGACGCTGAACTTTCGGTGGCCTGGACCAACAATCTTACACAACAGCACACTCGTCTTACATAGTGGATATGACTATATATGGAAAACATCTAGTTTCTTGTCCGGGAAAGAGTTGTTGTTGTTCTGAAGAAGATCATGTCCAGGAATTGTTCTGACGTCATAAAAGGTATAAAGCTTTCTGTTTTGGAGATGAGCGGGGAGACTGACCTCCCACACTGTATGATACAGGTGTGTTTAATAAAATCACTTTTTGGACACTCCCTGGGACTCTGTCTGCGCTTACTTTTCCTTCCAAATCAAAAGAACTCTACATGTGTCTGTGAATTTACCAGCGGAGTGTTATTATGACCTAGTATTGCCAAATGCAGAGGTCACTGTGAGGAAGTGTGTATACACCTGCGTGGCGCTAACATTTACATTCTCCTTTCTACAGCAGAGAGTTCATCATGTGATCTGATTCTGGTTAATTTTTTTTCTCACAGGATTACTGGGTTTATGTGTGAAGGCAACTGTGATTGCAGGTTATATGTTTGTTATGCAATTACACTATGTTGTTGAGAAAATGTTGGAGAAAATGTGAATACAGTGTCAAACATACTGTGTTTGAAACCAGTATTACAGTGGGGCAAAAAAGTATTTAGTCAGCCACCGATTGTGCAAGTTCCCCCACTTAAAATGATGACAGAGGTCAGTAATTTGCACCAGAGGTACACTTCAACTGTGAGAGACAGAATGTGAAAAAAAAATCCATGAATTCACATGGTAGGATTTGTAAAGAATTTATTCGTAAATCAGGGTGGAAAATAAGTATTTGGTCAATAACAAAAATACAACTCAATACTTTGTAACATAACCTTTGTTGGCAATAACAGAGGTCAAACGTTTACTATACGTCTTTACCAGGTTTGCACACACAGTAGCTGGTATTTTGGCCCATTCCTCCATGCAGATCTTCTCAAGAGCAGTGATGTTTTGGGGCTGTCGCCGAGCAACACGGACTTTCAACTCCCGCCACAGATTTTCTATGGGGTTGAGGTCTGGAGACTGGCTAGGCCACTCCAGGACTTTCAAATGCTTCTTACGGAGCCACTCCTTTGTTGCCCGGGCGGTGTGTTTTGGATCATTGTCATGTTGGAAGACCCAGCCTCGTTTCATCTTCAAAGTTCTCACTGATGGAAGGAGGTTTTGGCTCAAAATCTCACGATACTTGGCCCCATTCATTCTGTCCTTAACACGGATCAGTCGTCCTGTCCCCTTGGCAGAAAAACAGCCCCATAGCATGATGTTTCCACCCCCATGCTTCACAGTAGGTATGGTGTTCTTGGGATGCAACTCAGTATTCTTCTTCCTCCAAACACGACGAGTTGAGTTTATACCAAAAAGTTCTACTTTGGTTTCATCTGACCACATGACATTCTCCCAATCCTCTGCTGTATCATCCATGTGCTCTCTGGCAAACTTCAGACGGGCCTGGACATGCACTGGCTTCAGCAGCGGAACACGTCTGGCACTGCGGGATTTGATTCCCTGCCGTTGTAGTGTGTTACTGATGGTGACCTTTGTTACTTTGGTCCCAGCTCTCTGCAGGTCATTCACCAGGTCCCCCCGTGTGGTTCTGGGATCTTTGCTCACCGTTCTCATGATCATTTTGACCCCACGGGATGAGATCTTGCGTGGAGCCCCAGATCGAGGGAGATTATCAGTGGTCTTGTATGTCTTCCATTTTCTGATGATTGCTCCCACAGTTGATTTTTTCACACCAAGCTGCTTGCCTATTGTAGATTCACTCTTCCCAGTCTGGTGCAGGTCTACAATTCTTTTCCTGGTGTCCTTCGAAAGCTCTTTGGTCTTGGCCATGGCGGAGTTTGGAGTCTGACTGGTTGAGGCTGTGGACAGGTGTCTTTTATACAGATGATGAGGTCAAACAGGTGCCATTCATACAGGTAACAGGTGGGGGACAGAAAAGCTTCTTACAGAAGACGTTACAGGTCTGTGAGAGCCAGGGATTTTCCTTGTTTGAGGTGACCAAATACTTATTTTCCACCCTGATTTACAAATAAATTCTTTACAAATCCTACCATGTGAATTCATGGATTTTTTTTTCACATTCTGTCTCTCACAGTTGAAGTGTACCTCTGGTGCAAATTACTGACCTCTGTCATCATTTTAAGTGGGGGAACTTGCACAATCGGTGGCTGACTAAATACTTTTTTGCCCCACTGTACCTCTTTTACAGCAGAGTGTTAACTTTATGATCTTTTTGCAGCACCTCTGGAATCTGTTGATCCAGGAAAAACCTCCAGGATGCTTCATATGTTTTGCTAATGTTTGTTTCTCTCTAAGAGTGCTTGTGGAGGATTCGGCACAGACACAGACAGACATAAGTGAAACGAAACAGGTTGTGTAGTGATTACAGAACATCTTACTGTTGGGCTCATTATCATATCACTGTTGGGCTCATAGTGTGAAAGCACGTGAGTGACATTACTTAAGAAAAGTCACTGGTTACGGTAGTTTTGATTAAACACATGGGGTGATTCATGATTTGGGTAAATTATGGCAACAATAGTGTTTTTAATTATCTGGGGACATAAACTGCACATGGCACACTTGTGTCTGTGGTGTGGGATGCCTTATTGCTCCTATGACCCTACAGTTGTTTCTAAGTGTGACGTTTGTACTTACTCACCGATTTTGGTTTCTAGGTAATTGTGGTGTGGATGCAGGCTCCAGGCAGAGCCAAGAGTTAGACCCACTTAACATGACATTAATGCTGATTTTAGTCTTTAACACAGGGTTTACAGGGCTGAAGCGACATTACTCCGGAGGAGAAGCCCTGATGTTGTCTAAGAATTTGTGTAACTAACCTTTTCCTTTTTGTTATTCTCCTAGTTCTGATGAGTTGACTCATGGGAGAGACCATGTGTCAAAAGGAGGGATTCTAGGTTTAACATGAAACAGTGTTTTTGTCCATGGCTTTTTTACTGTGATTTGTGGGATTAACAGTTCATGTACAGGTATTAAAACCTCTACAGGGGGGTTAAGTCCATGTTCAGATAAGGTTTTGATGTTCTATAAGTAAACTTCACTGAACTGAAAGGAAAATGTGGTTTGAAGCCTCGCTTCTGTCAGTCTGCCCCAGGGCAGCTGTGGCTACAACTGTAGCTGCCTCCACCAGTGTGTGAATGTGAGAGTGAATGAATAGTGGAATTGTAAAGCGCTTTGAGGGTCTCCAAAAGCGCTTTATGAATGCAATCCATTATTATTATGATTATTATGGTTGACATGTTTTCCAAATGGTTAGAAGTTTTTCCTCCTAGTAAAGCGATACAGGTGCAGGAGCCAGAGTATTATTGGAAGAAATCATCCCAAGGGTGGAATCTCCTGACTGAGTCTGGGTGCTGATCAGAAGTCTTCAGAGACCCAGCGAGAAGCAGGGACCATTAATAGCATAGCTGACAGCTCAGGCAGTGGTTGAGGTCAAAGGTCGTGCAGTTTGGGGCCCTACTAGTCATCATGAGAAGATTCCAGAACCACAGCAATAACCATAAAACTGCGTTAAAACGAGAGGGTGAGGGGTGAAAAGAGGGCCCTCCTCCAACAAGGGCGTGCCAAGCTCCAACTCAACGACTGCAGAGCAGACTCTGTGCCACCCAAGAGGGATCAGCGAATGAATGCAGATAACACCTGCTTAAACAGCCAATCAGTTTCCCTGGAAAGCTTAGTATGTTTTTAAGTTGAGGAGGTCATTGGTGTGACGTTGATAATCATTTTATAAATGATATGCATTTACAAAACTCTCCGAACATCACAAACTCTGTTAGAGTCCTGAGCATGAGTAAAAGTGATTGGAGTAATTATAGCATGCAAGTTTATAGCAACTTGTGCGCATTTTGTAGGATAGGTAGACTGATTATCTAGCATGTCAGTTCCTGATCAGTTCATTAGGCCTTTGTTGTCTGAGTAAACATAGTAACAACAGTTGTGAGTTCTTTTGACATGTGTACTCAACTTTGACACATTGTTTGACACCGTGAAGGTAAGATTTTGGGTTCATCACATTTTATTGAGGGATTTTGATCGGCGTCAAACATGCTGGAAGCACCTAAAGAAGGAGGTTGTTCTTCCAGAGTTAAATGTGGTTGGTTTGGTTTCCCCGATTTTTACTACCAGAAATCGTGAAGCACAGGTCGAGGGGGCGGTGTGGCAACAATTTTTCACACCAGTCTATTAATTAATGAAAGACCAAGACAGACTTTTAATTCATTTGAAAGCCTGATGCTTAACATTGTCCACCCCAGCTGTGAAACTCAGAAACCAGTCTTACTTGTTATCATCTATCGTCCACCTGGGCCTTACACAGAGTTTCTGTCTGATTTCTCAGACTTTATATCTAATTTAGTTCTGAGCTCAGATAAAATAATTATTGTGGGTGATTTTAACATCCATGTTGATGCTAAAAATGACAGCCTCAACATGGCATTTAATCTGTTGTTAGACTCAATTGGTTTCTCTCAAAATGTAAAAGAACCCACCCACCACTTTAATCACACTCTAGATCTTGTTTTAACATATGGCATAGAAACTGAACATTTAACAGTGTTTCCTGAAAACCCTCTCCTGTCTGATCATTTCTTGATAACATTTACATTTACAATAATTGATTACGCAGCAGTGGAGAGTGGACTTTATCAAAGTAGATGTCTTTCTGAAAGCGCTGTAACTAAGTTTAAGAATATAATCCAGCCACTGTTATCATCGTCAATGCCCTGTACCAACACAGAGCAGAGCAGCTATCTGAACGCTACCCCAACAGAGGTCGATTATCTTGTTAATAATTTCACCTCCTCACTACGTACGACTCTGGATACTGTAGCTCCAGTGAAAACTAAGGTCTCTAATCAGAAGTACCTGACCCCGTGGTATAATTCTCAAACACGTACCCTAAAGCAGATGACTCGTAATCTGGAGAGGAAATGGCGTGTCACAAATTTAGAGGATCATCATTTAGCCTGGAGAAATAGTTTGTTGCTTTATAAGAAAGCCCTCCGCAAAGCCAGAACAGCTTACTACTCATCACTGATTGAAGAAAATAAGAACAACCCCAGGTTTCTCTTCAGCACTGTAGCCAGGCTGACAAAAAGTCAGAGCTCTTTTGAGCCAACTATCCCTTTAACGTTAACTAGTGATGACTTCATGAACTTCTTCACAAATAAAATTTTTATCATTAGAGAAAAAATTACCAATAATCATCCCACAGATGTAATATTATCAACAGCTACTCTTAGTACCATTGATGTTAAGTTAGACTCTTTTTCTCCAATCGATCTTTCTGAGTTAACTTCAATAATTACTTCCTCCAAACCATCAACGTGTCTTTTAGACCCCATTCCTACAAAACTGCTCAAAGAAGTCCTGCCATTGATTAATTCTTCGATCTTATATATGATCAACCTATCTCTAATGATCGGCTATGTACCACAGGCCTTCAAGGTGGCTGCAGTTAAACCTTTACTCAAAAAGCCATCTCTAGACCCAGCATCTTAGCTAATTATAGGCCAATCTCCAATCTTCCTTTCATATCAAAAATCCTTGAAAGAGTAGTTGTCAAACAGCTAACAGATCATCTGCAGAGGAATGGTTTATTTGAAGAGTTTCAGTCAGGTTTCAGAGTTCATCACAGCACAGAAACAGCTTTAGTGAAGGTTACAAATGATCTTCTTATGGCCTCTGACAGTGGACTCATCTCTGTGCTTGTCCTTCTTGACCTTAGTGCAGCGTTCGATACTGTTGACCATAATATCCTGTTAGAGCGATTAGAACATGCTGTAGGTATTACAGGTATTGCACTGCAGTGGTTTGTATCATATCTATCTAATAGACTCCAATTTGTGCATGTAAATGGAGAGTCCTCTTCACACACTGAGGTTAATTATGGAGTTCCACAGGGTTCAGTGCTAGGACCAATTCTGTTTACATTATACATGCTTCCCCTAGGCAGCATCATTAGAAGACATAGCATACATTTACACTGCTATGCAGATGACACCCAGCTCTATCTGTCCATGAAGCCAGATAACACACACCAATTAGTTAAACTGCAGGAATGTCTTAAAGACATAAAGACTTGGATGGCCACTAACTTTCTGCTTCTTAATTCAGATAAAACTGAGGTCATTGTACTCGGCGCTGAAAAGCTTAGAAATATGGTATCTAACCAGATTCTTACTCTGGATGGCATTACCTTGGCCTCCAGTAACACTGTGAGGAACCTTGGAGTCATTTTTGACCAGGATATGTCCTTCAACGCACATATTAAACAAATATGTAAGACTGCGTTCTTCCATTTGCGCAACATCTCTAAAATTAGAAATATCCTGTCTCAGAGTGACGCTGAAAAACTAGTTCATGCATTTATTACTTCCAGGCTGGACTACTGCAATTCATTATTATCAGGATGTCCAAAAAACTCACTGAAAAGCCTTCAGTTAATCCAAAATGCTGCAGCAAGAGTACTGACAAGGACTAGAAAGAGAGAGCATATTTCTCCTGTTTTGGCTTCCCTTCATTGGCTTCCTGTTAAATCCAGAATTGAATTCAAAATCCTGCTCCTCACATACAAGATCTTAAATAATCAGGCCCCATCTTATCTTAATGACCTTGTAGTACCATATTACCCTATTAGAGCACTTCGCTCCCACTCTGCAGGCCTACTTGTTGTTCCTAGAGTATTTAAAAGTAGAATGGGAGGCAGAGCTTTCAGTTTTCAGGCCCCTCTTCTGTGGAACCAGCTTCCAGTTTGGATTCGGGAGACAGACACTATCTCTACTTTTAAGATTAGGCTTCAAACTTTCCTTTTTGCTAAAGCATATAGTTAGGGCTGGACCAGGTGACCCTGAATCCTCCCTTAGTTATGCTGCAATAGATGTAGGCTGCCGGGGGATTCCCAAGATGCATTGAGTTTTTCCTTTCCAGTCACCTTTCTCACTCACTATGTGTTAATAGACCTCTCTGTATTGAATCATATCTGTTATTAATCTCTGTCTCTCTTCCACAGCATGTCTTTATCCTGTCTTCCTTCTCTCACCCCAACCGGTCGCAGCAGATGGCCGCCCCTCCCTGAGCTTGGTTCTGCCGGAGGTTTCTTCCTGTTAAAAGGGAGTTTTTCCTTCCCACTGTCGCCAAAGTGCTTGCTCATAGGGGGTCATATGATTGTTGGGCTTTTCTCTGTATCTATGAAGCGCTTTGAGGCGACATTTGTTGTGATTTGGCGCTATATAAATAAAATTGAATTGAATTGAATTGAATTGATGTGGGCACAGTAAAGATAATTGTAAATGCCCTTGAGAGGGTTTACACCTTTTAAACAGGCTGACGGCCCTACAATAGTAAAGAGTACAGCACACTGCATAGACAGAGAGGAAAGATCTATAATTCTGTTGTAAATTTAGCTCAGAAGTGTTTGATATATGTTGGCTGTGTGGAAATTCATGGCTACTTCTGGGTTTTACCCCAGACTTTGGGAAGCACTAACTTTGAAGTTAGTTTAGGTTTGTGGTATTCACTTAGGTACAGATATAGTCACTGTCCTTTATGGCAAACATCTGGACAGGGCAAAGCAAATGGCACAAAGGAGTGTGTGTGATGTTTGGTGAGACGTGTGTCTCAATCCCTAATAACACTGGGAATGAGGGTCTTTTACAGAAACCGTTAATAAATTTGGAAACATGGGATGATGAATTTAATGATAAAGTGGAAAATATATCACACACTGAAAGACGTCCTTATCTAAACAACAGGTTCTTATGAAAGAGCAGCTTGATGTAACTAAGGTTAAAGTTTTCTTTTGCAGATGAACAACGAAGGCTGTTTCATTTTGTATATGATCTCATATTGTGTTTTCTTTTATGGTATAACTGCCATCCTTTGAAGAAAGGGTGGAGGCTCAGATGGAGCGAAGATGACCATGAAGTGTGAATTTGTTTTTTCCTTCTGATTATAGGGAGGATGCACGTTATGGAATTTCTTTGAGTACACAATTGTGCTGATGTTATGTTCAGTAGTTAGAAAAGAAATCTCCATGTTTTTATGTGATTCTTAATTGTGGTATCACAAAGGGTGGAATGTGGTGGCAGATTTCTTTTCTCATGTATTAATCACATATTTAATCATATTAGTTATAGTAATATCACTTTCTCACTTTACTATAGTAAGAGCTCTCCTGTCACTAGTTTACATGCATGTGGAAAGTTAACACAGTGAGGCCGTTGTAATGGGAGACGTTAAACAGATAGTGAGACTCCTTCTGCTTATCAGGGATGTAAATCCTTAGGTGATGGCTAAGCAGAAAACAAGGTCATAATTCTCTCTGTGAGGGAGGAGGTATAGCCCCCCGTGAGAGGGGTTTGAGGAATGTTCTTTCTCTGTGTGTCTGTATATAAGATGTGAGGGCGGTGGCCACATTTCAGAGATGGTCCTGGTGTTTCACTGGGATGCTCTCTCCACATTGTGTTTATTAAACCCACTTCAAATCAAGCTCACTGGGTGTGTTGCAGGTTATTGTTAACATTTCCATAACAAGTGTGATCTGTGTGCCGTGGGTGGGTGCGGTCCTTAATGATGTAAATCTGTAGTGGTGGGAGGGGTACTCCACAGGCACTGCCGTTGGAATTACCACACTGTGATGGAGTTTGTCAGGATACTCTTTGCTGTGCATCTGTAAAGGCTGCTAAGAAGTTTGGAGGTTAATCGAAATTTTCTCAGCTTCCTTATAAAGAAGAGGTTTCAAGATTGAAACCATCAGTATCACGAACTGAACACACCTGCAAAGCAGGTTGCTGAATTTAGATGCGTGTGTCATTGAATACCTGTGCCTGTGAAAGAAGTTAGTTGCACATGATTATGTTCTTTCTTGCACATGGCTTTGGAAATAAATATAATTCCACATTTTAGTTATAAAAAGGGGGTTGTCATAGTTTACCCCTTCAACATCAACCAGGTAACCAAAAAACTGAAGACGACCTCAGAATCTGGAGCTTTTTCCTGTAAGAGATCTGGAAGTGACTCAGAAAAGGGAATAAAGACATTTTCACATAATAAATCTGCAACAGTTTTAATATTTTAATATTTGATATCTGGCAAATAGGTCTTTAAATTAGTTGGTGTTGATGCTTCTCATCACTTTTCTCTTAAACCTGTCCATGGGCGTTTGGAGGAAAAACCCATGGACGGTGTCTGCTCATCATACTGGAGTGCTTTTGAAGAGAGGTATTTTGAATATAACTTTGTAAGGTGTATCCCCTCACTTATGTACTCATCAGTAAAAAAGCTGTGCCATCTGAATTTCATGTTAATTACAGACAGAGGAGGATTTTTTTAAAGGTTTATTTGAAGATCATCACACACTGACAATGTTTGTTTTTACATCGGAGTTTCAGTGGTAGAGCACAGAGACAACTATGAAAAAGGCAAATGTATTGATTTATTGATTTGGTGTTGATAAAGTAACTAAACTCTGTAACATTAAAAACAGTCAGAATGCATCGTTTCACTATAAAACAGTCACATCACATAAATCCTGCTGAGGGGCGATTACAAGTGCAGTCTCTTCAGAATCTTCATCTTTATTTCCACCACTCATTCCTTCTGAATGACTTTGCCCTTCATCACTTGAGGTACTCGTTTCATCCTCACCCTTGCTTTGGTTCCCCTCCTCTTCATTCTGTCTGTTTAGTGCCCTCTCCCTCAGATCATCCCCCTCCAAACTTGAGCAGTCATCCGAAGTGTCGCTGTCTTCCTCCTTGTGTTCTCCTTTTTCCTCGTTGCTTAGTTCATTATTAGCTCCTTCTCCACCCCTCCACCCCTCTCCCTCATCTGCCTGTCCTCCTTCTGTGTCCTCCTCGGCATCCTCCTCCTCGGCATCCTCCTCCATGGCATCCTCTGCTGTTCTCTTGTCCCCTGGCCAAAGCTGAACACCCAGGTGGTCCTCCAGGTTCCTGATCCAGGTTCTCAGCCTCTCCCTCACATCTAATAGGAACCTGGGCACAGAGCCGCTGTGGTCTGACTGCTGGCACACGTGATGGAGATATGCCACAAGCACCATCAAAACCATGATGACCAACAGAATGACAATAAGCCAAATCTTCACTGCCTTTCCGGTTGTGGAGGGTGAGGAAGTTGTGCCTGATGGAACAACGGCTGTAACTGAACTGGATGTTGGGGAGGATGTTGTTGTGCCGTTTGTAGCTCCAGAGGGAGAGTGTGAATAGCCTAAAGTTTGAGTAGATGTCACATTGTTCTCTAGAGTATAGTTTTGAGTGCTGGTAGCAAAAGATACGGGAATCAAGAGTATCAGTATAAACACTGACATAAGAAGGATGGCTTTGGTCCTCATGGTGACTCTGTAGATCACTAAAAAGACAAAAAGCAGAAACTGCAGTTAAAATGATGTGAATCACAAGAAATGACCTCAGTAGCTCTAAACCCAATGAACAACCTGTGAACAGATTTGTCAGGAAGTGTTTCTTTAAACACTAAATGATTATTTAGTTTTATTTATATAGCACCAAACCACAACAACAGTTGCCTGAAGGCGCTTAATATTGTAAGGTAAAGACCCTACAATAATACAGAGAAAGCCCAACAACGACACTACCCTTTTTGAGCACTTTGGTGACAGTGGGAATGAAAAACTCCCTTTAACAGTCAGAAACATCTGGCAGAACCAGGTGACCAGTCGGGGCTGTGGGGAGGGAGGCGGTCAACAGTGGGTAATTATGCCTCCCCTACTAAAGAAGCAGCGGCAACAACAGGTAGACACTACAAAGGCACACACAGGAAGACGTGTGTGTAAATACATAAACCCCACATTGTTTGCAATAAACAATTTCTGTAAATGTGCAGATGTGATTATTTGCCAGCAACCTTCCTCTCTATCTGCACTCTATAGCTCCATCCAGCAGGTAAATAGTTACATATTGTTAACGCACATATTTTAAATGTTTTAAAGAACTTCAATAACTCAATAGACTCAAGACATTTGCCTGAATATTTAAAAAAATGATTTATAATGTGATGGTTTATTTTCATTCTTCCATGATATGACCTTAGTGTCTCCTCACTGTGCAGCTGGTCTTTTTTCCTGCTACGTATCTCCTCTCCTGCATATTGCATTACCCTTCTGAACATGTGTCTGTCTCGTGGTTACAGCGTCACCAGTTTGCTCTGGTTTTTCAGAGGTTTTTCTTTCCCACGTTACTGAGTGCTTGCTAAGAGGGGAACTTTGCATTACACTGTATACAACAGACGCATAGAGTCTGACAGATTGGAGATGAAACTACTTTAGCAGAGGTACAAAGGTGAAGAAGAAGCAAGAAATCTGCTATATTTAACATCATAAATGATAAACACACTGTACAGTTACAGCAGCTGTGATTTAGCTAGAAGCCAGGCAAACACTTGCATTTTATTTAGAATTGAACTATTGACATTATTAACATCATATTTTATAAATTGATATCTGAAAAAAATGTTCAGCTATGATTATAAGACACATCTGTGTGATAATCAGTCATTGTTACGTCCCTCTGCAGCCTCTAATCTGCTCAGTGTGTTCAGCTAGTGCTAATTGGCCACACCTAGTCAGGTGTGGATAAAAGCATACCTGAGGCAAGCTTCCCGGGAGCTCACTTGTCTTTGCCTTGGTGGCACCAGCCATTTTAGCCGACCTGACATCCCATTTTAAGACAAAACCTCTGTTCACCTACACTCCGGTATTCGTCTCCTTTTTTATGTTGCGGCTTTGAGCCGGGTTGTAACAGTCATGCTTGTATTAGTTACAGGAAGTATGCTGTCATAAGAGTTTTAGTTGCTTTTAGGATAATTAAAAATACAAGACTGACTGATGAAAAGCACACGGACACTCGCTGAAAACTCCACGAGGTACACCTGGTCAGCTGCTAGTTAATGCAAATCAGCAAATCACATGGCCGCAACTAAATGCATGTAGGAATGCAGTCATGGTCGAGATGACGTCAGAACGGCGAAGAAAGGTGATTTAAGTGAATCTGGTTGTACTGAGTATTTCAGTAACTGCTGATCTACTGGGATTTTCCCATATAACCATGTCTACAGTCTACAAAGAAACTGGTCAGAAATAGAGCAGCAGCAGCTCCCTGTTTGAGAACGCCTCGTTGATGCCTGTTTTGAGCAGACAGGAAGACAACTGTAATAACCTTTCTCTATCTGTGTTGTGTACTCTTCGTTGTGCATTTCAAAAAGAGCACCTTGGGATGCAGAACACATGAAACTTTAAGCAGAACAGAACTAACCCCTGACAGAAAACCACACTGGCTTCCACTCCTGTTAGCAAACAACAGGAAACTGAGTTTGCACAGAACACTCCACTAATAACGAGAATGCCAAATGTCTAAGTAAAAAGGTTAGATTTGCCCTGTTCACTGACTCACACTCATTCAGGCTCAGGATGTGGTTAGTTCTGTGCACTCTGCATCTGTGTTTCACTGAAAACACAGGAAATCAATTTTGCACCTATCTGCAACTTTGCAACAGCAACTGCAGTAACCGGGTGGTTTTCTAACTGGCACCTGTGAATTCTGACTGTTCTATACACAGGACTAAATCTGCACGTGGCCCACCATGTTAAACATTTATAGTGTGGTCCCTGTAATAATGACAGCTGCTGAACTCTTATGAATCTCTGTAAAAGGAAACTCAGTTTTAGTTTAGTTAGTTAAATCATCCCAGGACTGAAGCTGATTCTAGCCACATGTTACACATTTTATTACCTTCAATTCAGATTGATTTCTCTCATACTGTAACACAGGAAACGTTTGTTCTTTAAGAATTAAGAACATTTACAACAGGTAGGCAGAAGACAAGGAGGTGAATAAATATATCCAATAAAGAAATGAGTTAAAATAAATGGGAAACTCTATAATACCAGAAAGATACAATATTGAAACGTAACAAACCAAACTAAAAACTGCAAGTATTTACTTACTCAGTAAAAGAATGATTCAGTGAAGTAATGCCAAGCTCCCAAGAAAGACAGGATGTGAAGGAGGCAAAGTTATAGCTACGTATGTGAGGAGACTTAGAGAAGGGGAAGAAAGCAGACACTGAGGGTGGGTGGGGGAACAACAAAGATGAAGGCTTTAGAAAATAGGTTACCACATGCTCTCATCTCACAGGTCTCATGCAGTCATTTCTCTAACTTTCCTTTTCTAGCATTCAAATGCAGCAGATATAAAATGCTAAAGACAGAAATTAAAGCTGCAAACAGAGAGGGCAGATGTGCTACATTCGAGCGGAGCTACAGCTTGGGCGAGCTGTTGGTGATTATACGCACGCAGTCATTCCTATAAAGCATGTGAAGTTTAGGACAGATTACATGATGTACAACTGAGAAATACAATGTGATGCCCTAGAATAAAACAGCCCTACAGGTCATGTTAATGTCCTAACACAGGGGTCAGCAACCTTTAACACCCAAAGAGCCGTTTGGACCCAGTTTCCACAGAGAAGAAAACACTGGGAGCCGCAAATACTTTTTGACATATAAAATGAAGATAACACTGTTATTATTTTTTACCTTTACGCTTTGTATAAACAACTAAATTGTGTTGCTTATGAAATCCATGAAGTGCTACAGAGAAAATTAAATTTTATTTATGTAATGAACACATTTTGAACTCTTAAAAAAATATAACAAAAAGGAGATACACCCAGGTGAATTAAAAAGCTGAACTTAAATTATTCCTATAGCAAACAAAAACTGTAGTGAGCCGTCATCCTTATATCACCTTTGGGATTTTGCAGCCTGTAGCGGAGCCTTAACCTGAATTTTAAAAATAATTGGAAAAAATCAACTGCTAAAAAAATGAAAAATAAATATTGGCAAAATATCTGGATAAATATTTATTTTACGTGGTTAATGTGTGTGGCGTGGCGTGGTCTGCAGTGCCGCTGCAGGGGCGGCAGCTGAGCGGACTTTAAGCCTCGCCGGCTTAAAGTCTGTGCTCTCTCTGCTGTTGTGTTGGTGTGTGTGGGCTGTGAGCTGGAAACTACAGCTGGCTGTGTGGCGACAGCAACCATGTGTGTAAAGTGGTCAATAAAGAAAAAAGCATGTTCGTGCAAACATCATTTTTTTCCAAACCACGTGAAGCCGCAGTATAAAGACTAAAGAGCCGCATGTTGCCGACCCCTGTCCTAGGAGAAGGCCCGAAATGGTGAAACGAGAACATTTTGACCCTCGTGCTCATTGTGAAAATTTAGTATAAACATTGTTGAAATTGCTGTTGTTGGTGCTCCCTTAGCAGACCACAACAAAAAACAGTGCACTCACCACAAAACAAAGCATGTTGCTGCTGAAATATCTCAGCTTGCATAGGAAACATAATGCCCATCCCTTTGTCAGTCTAAACACCCAAACATACTACTTAAATCCTCTTCTTTCACCATCTCTGAAAGTCTTATGTATATTTAGAAGCAGACGATTTCTCCCAAACCACACCATTAGTGCTCTGTACTCCTGCTACTGTCATAAATGCACAAGAGAGTTTCAAGAGGTGGAGCAAGACTTTTCTCTGCATGTGAGCTGAGGCTACTGCAATGACATCTTGTGGCACTATGGAGGCGTTTGCTATCCCCATGTATGAGACCCACACATTCTCTGCATGTGCGTCTCTCAGCTTAAGCAGTGTCAGAGCGCAAATGGAGCGAATACACCAACATGGCTCCAAATTTACATCATTTCAAGTCACTAAATTAAAGAGGTTATTGTAATGATGTAATGAATCCAATAAAAACACATTTCACTATTTTAGCTTCCTCGATGCTGCACACTGATTAGATATTTTATTTTAGGTTTCTGTAATGCGTCATCCGCCACTATGCACGAGCTCTTTGATCAATTGTATTGCCTTGATGCATTCTCAATCATCCAGGTAAGTAAATCTCCAAAAGTTGATTCTGTTCATCTGGACGTTTTCAGTGGGAGAAACGTTTCGTCGCTCATCCAAGTGACTTCTTCAGTCTCAGCTGACTGCAGGTTTCCCCAATCTTAGAAACAATATATTTGCATAATGACTGAAACCAGCCACTGAAGGAACAATGATGAAGGAACTGTCCTCCCAACTGTCCTCCCAGGCCATTGTTCCTTCAGTGGGCTGGTTTCAGTCATTATGTTTACAAGGTTGGAAACCTGCAGTCCGCTGAGACTGATGAAGTCACCTGGATGAGCGACCAAACGTTTCTCCCACTGAAAACATCCAGATGAACAGAATCAACTTTTGGAGATCGATTATATTATTTGTACTAAAATATACATTTTCAATTGACTTTAACAAAAAGCAGAAGGAACAGTAAAGCTTGTTCTTATTTTTCTTTAAGATATCAAATTACAGTTTTTAGTTACATTCCTGAGCAGAAAAACACGTTTTATTGTTTGAACGTTATGCTTGATTAATGCCTGACTTCCCAGAGAAGTACCAGATTTCTAAAATTCCTGTATGTCTTCTTGTTTTTATGACAGGTTGAAGGTTTCGGCTGAAGTATCACTGCCCACATCAGCAACAGGAAAAGCGCAGCTACAGTGATGCAAAGGCTGAACCAGAAGCAAATTTGTGGCAGTGACACCACACTCTCATCTCTCGTGACACCACACTATCAGAGGATGCATGTAAATGCATGCGGCATGGAAAAAGCATATTTTTTCTTTGTTTGTTTCACAGCAGGTAAGCTTGCTTGTTTTTCTCATCAGCCAATCTTTTTGGTAAAATGGTTCTAGGAAGCATATTATCTTGATATATACACAGTACAGCAGCTAAAATAACTATTGAACACCACTTTTCCAAGTGAATACATTTCTAAAGATGCTGTTGACATGAAATTCTTACCAGATGTCGACAATAATCCATCCAATCGACACATGCAAAGAAATCAAACCATATATGTCCATAAATGATGTGCAATAATGAGAAATGACACAGGAAGTATTGACATGCATACTCTGTGTAAAAGCCTTGTTGTTGGTGATGACAGCTTCAAGGGCTTGAGGGTCCTGAGCAGTATCTTAGCTGGGGTGGCTGTAGCTCAGGAGGTCTCTGTCTGCATGCCAAGTATCCTTAGTATCTACGATGCAAACCTCAAGTTGCTCTCTGATGCATACATCACAGTATGAATGTGTGTGAATGTTAGTTAGTGAGCACTGTGAATGTGCCATGTTATGTAAAGCGCTTTGAGAATCAGTCCATTTACCACCTGCACTCTTCTGGACAGGGATCTTGGATGTTATTCCTGGGATCTGTTGGAGTCACTGCACCGAGTGCTCCGATTACCATTGGGACCACCGTTACCTTTACCCTCTACATTTTCTTGAGCTCGTCTCTGAGCCCTTGGTACTTCACCAGCTTCTCGTGTTCCTTCTTCCTTCCTTAACCATGTTGCTGTCATTCAGTATCACTACATCTATCACTACGGCTGTTATGACATGCATAGGTTCTTTCTCTTCAGCACCCTCTGCTGGTCATAGTGGGAATAATCGCCAGCTTTTATTTTGGTGGGGTTTTCTGTGTTCCCGTGAGTAGAGGAAACAGGAAGCTGGTCGCTTGTTAGCCTGCAGAATATGTTGTTGCTCTTTAAAACGTTTCTGCCTTGGAGAGTTATTGCTTGTGAGTCTTAATGTACAACATGTTACAAGTTTATTTGGTGCATTTCTATTACTGTTTAGAAACCAGTTATTTCATCTGCCAGGTTTATCTTTGAGGAAGCTAAACTCGCTAAGTTGTATTGTGATCAATACTGAGTCGCTGTTGATTACACATACTATATAACAGTATAGTTCATATCCTAGAAGTGTGTGTAAAAAGGTATAGACATCTTGTGACATTTACTTTGTGTTTGTTTTTAGTTTTACGGGAAGAAAAGGATGTCATTCATTGAACTACTGACGAAGTAAAAAGCCTTAAACTTACTTCCGCCTCCAATGTTCATTGAAACCGTTAGCTGTCTGTCAAGTTGGGCAAAGGGACGCACAATAAGGACAGAACAACGGCCGTCTTCTTCTGTTCGTCTACCACCACTATGTCCAGTATATCTACAGCCTGCACCTGGGGTCTCGCCTGGTGTGATAGACCCCAGCCTCTATGGATCTTGTGCTCAGAGCTTGTTGTTGTGCTGCCATGATGAAAAATCTACAGGCAGTTTTAGGTTTAGATCAACAAGCCACAAAGACAAGCATCCCACAGTGAAAAACCTCTAGTATCTATGAATTCGGCATTGAACAAATTTATAGAAAATCAAGTGTTTTAACAAATTAGAGTTTAAGAATTGATTTCAAGTCTTGTTTCTAACATTGATGTTTAGTACAGAGATAATGGCTGCTATTTGCACGTGTACATTTAGTGCAGGCTACCATAAAACTTTCCGTCTCATAGAAACATAGCACTCTGTGAATAGATGGCTCACAACCCCCCAAACATTGTGGTTAGCACCTTTTTTTCTTTTTTCTTTTTTTCCAAATGTAGTATTTGTCTTTAGTCTACTGCGTGTTAGAAAGAATGTTTTTGTTCTATGTTGCTATTTAAAGTTTTGAAAGCTTAGAGGAGGGTTGCTTATGAATCCTGAAATCCTGCAGATGATTGGAGGACTGTTCAGAACTACATAAACTTGTGAAAATTCGGTGGGGTTTTTGTTACCTCTATGCAGAGTGTGCTTAAAAATGAAAAAAGAAAAAGTATTTCATGATCCTCAGTATCTGTGTGTAGAAAATTACCCTCCAACTTGCTAAGAAACTGCAACTTCAGAGGGTTAGATATCTAAACCAATTCTCTCTGGACGTTCGAACTCAGCTTGATCATTGATGAAGCCTGTTACTGTGACCTGAAGGTTTATTGGCTTTACTTTCTACATTTTGTAATCGTATCACCAGACCTACAACCATATGTTCTGGACACTCGGGTAAAGAGAGGGGCTGTCAGCTGATCACCAACTGGTGGTGAGTTGGATCAGGTGGCGGGGGAGGACGCTGGACAGACCTGGTGCACCTAAATGCGTAGTGAGGGTGTGCTGGGACCGACTAGCAGAGGCCCCAGTCTGCGAGATCTTCAAGACCCTAACCCTCTACGACACCAACTCTCTGCCATCTATAATCCAGTTTTGAGTTCCCTTCCCAGACACCTTAACGCCCAATTCGTTTCAATTCAATTCAATTTTATTTATATAGCACCAAATCACAACAAAAGTCGCCTCAAGGCGCTTCATAGATACAGAGAAAAACACAACAATCATGTGACCCCCTATGAGCAGCACTTTGGCGACAGTGGGAAGGAAAAACTCCCTTTTAACAGGAAGAAACCTCCAGCAGAACCAGGCTCAGGGAGGGGCGGGGCCATCTGCTGTGATTGGTTGGGGTGAGAGAAGGAAGACAACTCACATCCTGGGCCATCTGACCTCAGGAAATCACATGATAGGGTGGGGCCAGGTTTCACAATGAGCTCACCTGAAACTCTGGCTGATTGGGACCCACACCCAGTTCCACACCTTGGCTCAGGCAATTACAGGATCATCAGGGGGTCCTTTTGTCCCTCTGTGGGGGGAAACTCCCACTGGGTTTAAATCTGGGACTCTCCACCATTTGACCTTAGAACTGAAGAAGCTTCTTGGATGAGAGGTGAAACGTCTTCAAGTAACTTAAAGAAGTCCAGACGCTTTTCTTTGCAAGCTCCTTTGACTACAATGACCTGGATGACTGAGAACCTTCACAGACAACAAATTGGTGGGAAATCTTTGCTGTGGCTACCTTCTGCAGAGAACTCAGCACTGGACTCTCTTAGAATGGCACTGATAAATTCGTGCTCAATCTCAAATAAAACTTTGATCTCTGGATTTCCTGGCAACTTGGCAGACAGAATTGGATCACACCCCCCTCACTAAACTATCTCCTAAGGATAATTCATTTCACAGCTCACTCTGTTCTTCTGAATGTGCTGGAAGCCTTGGCACAGTTTTTAGGAGTAGCTCTTTGTGCCAACTCGTGAGCACAGATTTATTTTGAATGCGGGTGATTTTAGTCTCCACACAGATGATGCTCCAAATAAACCTGTAACAAAATTCATTAGCCTTACAGACTCTTAATTTTAATGTGTCAGGCCCCACAACAAGGACTTTTTTAGATCTGGGTATGAATATAGTCTCTTTATTCTGAAGAAATTTTTATTTTTGAACACGTTTTTCTTTTTAACTTATTTTCAGATGTAAATAGGGGTCATCATTTTATCACCTCTAATATTTTTAATCATCTTTCTTTGCTGCTATTTTAAACACTGGTGATGCTTTTTTCCTGAACAAAGATGTAGAGATCATGGTTCTGTCATGAAACTGCTGTGCAGGCAGGAAAGGATCCAAAAGCAGACTTCACCAAGGCGTGACGTGAACTCCAAAATCCCAGCTTTCTTTGCTGGGAAAAGGCGATACAAAACTAAACTGGGAAATTCTAACTCACGAGGAAACACAGGGAGAGTGACACAGCCATGAGGGAGGACACAGAACTGAGGGAGGCGGACATAAATGCACAGAAGGATCAGACGTGGAGCACACCTGACACAAATAACCATAACAAGACAGGAGAAGAGCAAAGACTACACGATGCACACTGATGGGAGACTATCAAAGTTAAACAGGAAGTACACTGGAGGGAGAGAGAGGGCATGGAGGAACTGGGGAACGTAGATAAACATGACGAAATGAGGGGCAACGAGAACTCACACCACGATACAAACACAGACACACAGAGGGCAATAACACAGTGGGAAATCTAATAACTAAACTAACAGAACAACCCAGGCACTAAATAATAACAAAAGCAGACTTAACGTGATACAAAATGACATGAAACTATAAGAACACAAAACACTGGCTCAAATGGCCCAGAACCATGACAGGTGCATCCTTTCAATGATCACTGTTCACCCGTTTTAGACAGCCAACAGAAACATCTTTGCCCTGTGTGAAATACAGCACGTGCTGCTTCAAGTGTGGATTTCTCCAGGTTCATCTTTGTCATCTTATATTCTTTTCATATGGTCAAAGATGTGAGGGCTACATATTTGTAAAATTTATCTTTAAACTTCAACACAATCAGAGACATCATTACACCTTTAAGCTCTTCTCTAACTGTTTACTGAAATGAAGAGTATTTTTGTTAATAGCATTCATGATATCAGAGAAGTTATGACCCCTCCTCCTTGCACTCTGACCACATGCCTTAACTGGCTGACAATCTCAAAGATCTTTGTATCAATATCTCTGAACACTCAACAACATCAGGCCTTTAATTTCTGGTTGTTTACCTAAACAAGCTGTTATTTAGCACTGACCCCTCCCACCTTCAGAAGTGATGGCCAGCCAGCTTTCAGAGGTTTAAACTGCTCACAACATTTAAGATACATTTCAGTCTAAATTTCAACATAATATTTACATGATATTTCACATTATATTTTAATGCATAGAGATACAGGTGAATATTCAACCCTTGTACCCTTGGAAGTCTCAGCTGCCTTTCACAGTACCTGACTGAGAGACTTATATCTCAGGGTCGCAGCTCTGGCTGGCTTCTTCCTCTGTCTCTCTCACTAAAGCTTTTCAGTTCCTGTTGCTAATTTTGTGTCCTCCTCTGCTCTCCTGCACTGCTATCGTGTTTGCTCTGTACATCCTCCGAGTTTGACACACCCTGAATAACTAAGAAGTCTCATATCTTTTTTACACAGATGATATTCAGCTGTGCTTGTGTTTCAAACACTAGAACATAGCCAAATTATCTGTCCTTCAAGACTGCATACATACTGCAACAGAGAAGAAGACATCAGAGGGTCTTCTTCTGCTTTTAAAAAACAAGACCAACATTGGCCATTAGACACACAAACAGGACTAGGCCTGAGTTTTTAGCTGTACTAGGTCTTTGCAAGTATTTTTTCTGTATTTCTCTTTGATTACATTGATGCTGATGCACATATTGTAGAAATGTGGAAGAATATACAAGAGAAACCAAAAGATACTTAAAGATGTGTGTTTGAATGATTCTTTGAATGATTTAGGTAACTGTTTGTTACCTAAATCATTAGGTAACAAATGATTTAATTAATTAACATTAAACATGTTAACAACACAAAAGCCATATTAAACACAGACTACTTTAGGCCCGGAAGTAGGATTTGTCACGTCATCACTTAACGACCGGATAGAGAACTGACCAGCCGAGGAAGGGTTAAAAATACGACAGCACCGAGCAACAACAGGAGGATTAACTTTGGTACAAGGAAGGGAAACCTCAAACAAGGCTTATGATCCGACCATACAATGTCTCTAAGTTAGAGACAGGTAAATTCTGAGTTAAAACAAGATCCAACGTGTGCCCATATTTTTGTGTAGGCACAGACACAGGTTGCACAAGATCAAAAGAGTCAATAAGATTTAAAAAGTCCTTTGCCATTGGCTTGTCAGGGCAGCACACGTGAATATTGAAGTCCCCAACAATAAGGACATGATCATATTTGGCATAATTTCAGCCAACCGATCAGAAAAGTCATTTAAGAAGTCCTTATTGTATTTTGGGGGTCTGTAAACCACAGCACAGAGCACTGTGTGAGAGCGACCCAGCTCAAACACACTCAGTTCAAAGCTACTAGGTGATATTGATAAGGGCAGTGGTTTACATTTATACTGCTTCTTAAAAACAACCGCTAGTCCTCCTCCTCTGCCTGATATTTAAGGAGAGTTTAAAAAGCAGCAGTCATCTGGTAAGAGATCTGTGAAGACGCTGGACTCACATGAAGCGCCTTGAGGTGACTTTTGTTGTGATTTGGCGCTATATAAATAAAATTGAATTGAATTGAATTAAATTGAATTGAACTGGCCCTCAACCATGTCTCAGTTTCACAGAGGAAATCCAGTCCTTGGGTCATAAATAAATCCTTTAAAATAAAATTTTTATTACTCAGCAATCTAGTGTTCACCAATCCAAACCTGGTGGAGGTCAGCGTGTTCGTGGCTGACTGTGAGACCCGACACAGCGACCGCAGGTTCTATAGGTTCGCACTGCGCCGACAAAGACATCTGATCCGAGCCAACAACGGGCACCAGCCAGGCATCGATGGGCTCCAGAGAGCGCAGAGAAAAGACATTGTGAGGCACAGATCCACGTTCGTTCCAAGGAGCCGGGGAAGAGCGCACCAAGTACGCCTTAAGTTTTACGAACAAACCGCTGCGTTTGGCCCCGGCATCTGAAACGCTTTCGCCGTGAGGCTAGGGCCAGGATCCGACAAAGGTTAGCTGGTAACCCAGATAGGAATGGAGGTAACATCTTATGTCCAGTATAAGTTGCATTGGTAAGATCACTGGCAACTAGTTGGCAACATTTACATACTATGATGTGAAAAAAGGTAACTACCTGCGCTCTTCTCTAAATGTTTGGATTATGGTGGACACGGTGAATCTACTGATGTTTGGTTGTACCCTTAGTCCGGCCTCCTTCATTGTCATACCATGGACAAGAACATGGTCAATCACAGTAGCTCTGATTTAATCTGATATCACATCATTAGCCACAAGTGTGAGAAATTTTGAGTTGTTGTGTTCAACCGGTAAATGGACTGGTTCTTATATAGCGCTTTTCTACTCTGTCTGAGCACTCAAAGCGCTTCATACAACTAATTCATTCGCCCAAACACTTTTTTCTGAGCTAAGTAGTCTACCATTCACACGCCGATGGATGCATCGGAGAGCAATATGGTGTTAGCATCTTGCCTAAGGATATTTGGCATGCAGACTGGAGCAGCCTGGGATCGAACCACAAACCTTCTGGTTAGTGGTTCGATCCCGGCCTGCTCTGCCACCTGAGCTACAGCGTTTGACTTTTTCCACCTGTGCTCACCACTATGCAACACAGGTGCATCACAATGATAATGTGTTGACAAGATGTGTCTAAACAGATGAAAAGTGCTTATGGTTTTGCCAAAAGAGTGACTGATTCAATAAGTGGGTTCAGGCAACTGAGACTTTGGTTCAGGCAATAGGATTTAGTGTTTTAGCAATCGAGAAAACTGTAAGTTACTTGCAAATTCAAAATAGTGCAGTACCCACTGAAGGTCAAGCTTTGTGCACAGTTGTTGAATGACGCTGGAGAGATTTTGAAGCCTGAAGCTGCAGTAATTGCTTCTTAGTCCAGAGTCAGTCAGTGTTATTACAAACGATCTTGCATCCCATTTTAAAACAAATTTAATGGTGTTTTGACTTATTTATTGTTATTATTAATCAGTGATGATTTTTTACTGTGGTAAAAACAACAGGAAAGGTGATTTACCTGTATGACCTCTTCAGCATCATTGAACAAAGAAAGTAGCTCTTAGTGAGAGGTGAAATTCTGTCTGTCATATTGGAAACATATAAGAAAACATTTACATAGCATTTTCAGTGGGAGAAACATTTCTCAACTGAAAACGTTACAACCAGATGAACAGATTACCTGGATGATTAAGCATGCTTCAAGACATTTATGCAAAAGCAATTTTAGCATTTTCACAAGGAATTCTCATGGAGCCACATCTTCTCTCTCTCAGGAATACTGTGTTGTTTTGGTGGAAATGAAGGAAAGACTGCTGTGAAAGCAAAAGAGAGAGCAGATGTCACCCTACAGACAGGAGAAAGTCCAAGTAATGCCAAGATAATATGGACTTTTGGAGCCGAAAATCAAAGCATGCTTGCCACCATAAAGAAGAGAGCGGTGAAGAGTGACTATGATGAGCGTTTTAGAGACAGACTGCAGCTGGACAGTCAGACTGGAGCTTTGACCATCACACAGCTCAGCGTCCAGGACTCAGGCATCTACAAGTGGCAGGCCATCAGCGACACCATCTTATGGAAGCAGTTTAACCTGACTGTTTATTGTAAGTACATCCGCTCACTCACGTCACTAGACCTGGAAGACAATTTAATAAAAAGGCAACATTTCTTTCCCACACTGATTCATGAAAAGATGCACAACAACTTCTTACTGCTGCTCTGTTTAGATACGTCAGCCTCCATCTCACCTCATTTCTAGCATTCTCCTCTATTACAAAGGCCCTCTGCATGTCCTCCTTCACTACATTCATGAACCTTCTGGTAAACTGATTCTTATATAGCGCTTTTCTACTCTCCCTGTATACAACATTCATTCACCCAAACACAAGTGCAAACTAAACTACCTTCACACACAGTCATACTCTGATGAACACATCGGAGGGAAACTTGGGGTTAGTATCTTGCCAGGGATATTTGGCATGCAGACTGGGGAAGCCAGGGATCGAACCACCAACCTTCCAATTAGTAGCTGATCTGCTCTACCACCTGAGCCACAGCCACCCTTCTATGTGCTCTTCTTCTTGTCTTCATACCACACAGCTTCACATCCTGTCTTTTTGTTAGTGCCTGTCTCCGAACCATACATCATAGCAGGTCTCATTCCCCTTTCACTCTTGCTGTTACCATTCCTTCACAAATCAGTCGGAGACTTGCCTCCACCCATTCCACCCTGCCTGCACTCTCTTCTTCTCCTCTCTTGTGCATTCACAGTTCCTTTAAATTCTTGTTACTTAAACTCATCTACCTTCGCTATCTCTACTCCTCGAACTTTCACTTTTCCAACTGTGTCCTTCTCATTCACACACATGCTTCCACTGAATTTTTTTCCCTTTCCCCTCTTCTCTCCGGAGCATAGAAAATTCATGAGAATAGCTCTTCATGAGCATAGCTCTTCATGAGCATAGCTACTTCATGATAATAGCTCTTCATGAGCATAGCTCTTCATGAGCATAGCTACTTCATGAGAATAGCTACTTCATGAGAATAGCTCTTCATGAGCATAGCTCTTCATGAGCATAGCTCTTCATGAGCATAGCTACTTCATGAGCATAGCTCTTCATGAGCATAGCTACTTCATGAGAATAGCTCTTCATGAGCATAGCTCTTCATGAGCATAGCTACTTCATGAGCATAGCTCTTCATGAGCATAGCTCTTCATGTGCATAGCTCTTCATAAGCATAGCTACTTCATGAGCATAGCTCTTCATGAGCATAGCTACTTCATGAGAATAGCTCTTCATGAGCATAGCTCTTCATGAGCATAGCTACTTCATGAGAATAGCTACTTCATGAGCATAGCTCTTCATGAGCATAGCTCTTCATGAGCATAGCTACTTCATGAGCATAGCTACTTCATGAGCATAGCTCTTCATGAGCATAGTTATTCATGAGCATAGCTCTTCATGTGCATAGCTCTTCATGAGCATAGCTACTTCATGAGAATAGCTACTTTATGAGAATAGCTCTTCATGAGCAGAGCTACTTCATGTGCATAGCTCTTATTGAGCATAGCTACTTCATGAGCATAGCTCTTCATGAGCATAGCTACTTCATGAGCATAGCTCTTCATAAGCATAGCTACTTTATGAGCATAGCTCTTCATGAGCATAGCTACTTCATGTGCATAGCTATTCATGAGCATAGCTACTTCATGAGAATAGCTCTTCATGTGCATAGCTCTTCATGAGCATAGCTCTTCATGATCATAGCTACTTCATGAGCATAGCTCTTCATGTGCATAGCTACTTTATGAGCATAGCTACTTCATGAGCATAGCTCTTCATGAGCATAGCTACTTCATGAGCATAGCTCTTCATGTGCATAGCTACTTTATGAGCATAGCTCTTCATGATCATAGCTCTTCATGAGCATAGTTACTTCATGAGCATAGGTCTTCATGAGCATAGCTCTTCATGAGCATAGCTACTTCATGAGCATAGCTCTTCATGAGCATAGCTACTTCATGAGCATAGCTCTTCATGATCATAGCTCTTCATGAGCATAGCTACTTCATGAGCATAGCTCTTCATGAGCATAGCTCTTCATAAGCATAGCTACTTCATAAGCATAGCTCTTCATGATCATAGCTACTTCATGAGCATAGCTACTTCATAAGCATAGCTCTTCATGATCATAGCTCTTCATGAGCATAGCTACTTCACGAGCATAGCTACTTCATGAGCATAGCTCTTCATGAGCATAGCTCTTCAAAAGCATAGCTACTTCATAAGCATAGCTCTTCATGAGCATAGCTCTTCATGAGCATAGCACTTCATGAGCATAGCTACTTCATGAGCATAGCTCTTCATGAGCATAGCTCTTCATGATCATAGCTACTTCATAAGCATAGCTACTTCATGAGCATAGCTCTTCATGAGCATAGCTACTTCATGAGCATAGCTCTTCATGATCATAGCTCTTCGTGATCATAGCTCTTCATGAGCATAGCTACTTCATGAGCATAGCTCTTCATGAGCATAGCTACTTCATGATAATAGCTCTTCATGAGCATAGCTCTTCATGAGCATAGCTACTTCATGAGAATAGCTACTTCATGAGAATAGCTCTTCATGAGCATAGCTCTTCATGAGCATAGCTACTTCATGAGCATAGCTCTTCATGAGCATAGCTCTTCATGTGCATAGCTCTTCATAAGCATAGCTACTTCATGAGCATAGCTCTTCATGAGCATAGCTACTTCATGAGAATAGCTCTTCATGAGCATAGCTCTTCATGAGCATAGCTACTTCATGAGAATAGCTCTTCATGTGCATATCTCTTCATGAGCATAGCTCTTCATGATCATAGCTACTTCATGAGAATAGCTCTTCATGAGCATAGCTCTTCATGAGCATAGCTCTTCATGATCATAGCTCTTCATGAGCATAGTTACTTCATGAGCATAGCTACTTCATGTGCATAGCTCTTCATGAGCATAGCTACTTCATGAGAATAGCTCTTCATGTGCATAGCTCTTCATGAACATAGCTCTTCATGATAATAGCTACTTGATGAGCATAGCTCTTCATGAGCATAGCTCTTCATGTGCATAGCTCTTCATGTGCATAGCTACTTTATGAGCATAGCTCTTCATGATCATAGCTCTTCATGAGCATAGTTACTTCATGAGCATAGCTACTTCATGAGCATAGCTCTTCATGAGCATAGCTACTTCATGAGCATAGCTCTTCATGAGCATAGCTACTTAATGAGCATAGCTCTTCATGATCATAGCTCTTCATGAGCATAGCTCTTCATGATCATAGCTACTTCATGAGCATAGCTCTTCATGAGCATAGGTCTTCATAAGCATAGCTACTTCATAAGCATAGCTCTTCATGATCATAGCTCTTCATGAGCATAGCTACTTCATGAGCATAGCTCTTCATAAGCATAGCTCTTCATGAGCATAGCTACTTCATGAGCATAGCTACTTCATAAGCATAGCTCTTCATGATCATAGCTCTTCATGAGCATAGCTACTTCATGAGCATAGCTCTTCATGAGCATAGCTCTTCATGAGCATAGCTACTTCATAAGCATAGCTCTTCATGAGCATAGGTACTTCATGAGCATAGCTCTTCATGAGCATAGCTCTTCATGAGCATAGCTACTTCATGAGCATAGCTCTTCATGATCATAGCTCTTCATGAGCATAGCTACTTCATGAGCATAGCTACTTTATGAGCATAGCTCTTCATGAGCATAGCTACTTCATGTGCTTAGCTACTTCATGAGCATAACTACTTCATGAGAATAGCTCTTCATGTGCATAGCTCTTCATGAGCATAGCTCTTCATGATAATAGCTACTTGATGAGCATAGCTCTTCATGAGCATAGCTCTTCATGTGCATAGCTCTTCATGTGCATAGCTACTTTATGAGCATAGCTCTTCATGATCATAGCTCTTCATGAGCATAGTTACTTCATGAGCATAGCTACTTCATAAGCATAGCTCTTCATGATCATAGCTCTTCATGAGCATAGCTCTTCATGAGCATAGCTCTTCATGAGAATAGCTCTTCATGAGCATAGCTCTTCATAAGCATAGCTACTTCATAAGCATAGGTCTTCATGAGCATAGGTCTTCATGAGCATAGCTACTTCATAAGCATAGCTCTTCATAAGCATAGCTCTTCATGAGCATAGCTACTTCATGAGCATAGCTCTTCATGATCATAGCTCTTCATGATCATAGCTCTTCATGAGCATAGCTACTTCATGAGCATAGCTCTTCATGAGCATAGCTACTTCATGAGCATAGCTCTTCATGAGCATAGCTACTTTATGAGCATAGCTGTTCATGAGCATAGCTATTTCATGTGCATAGCTCTTCATGAGCATAGCTACTTCATGAGAATAGCTCTTCATGTGCATATCTCTTCATGAGCATAGCTCTTCATGATCATAGCTACTTCATGAGAATAGCTCTTCATGAGCATAGCTCTTCATGAGCATAGCTCTTCATGATCATAGCTCTTCATGAGCATAGTTACTTCATGAGCATAGCTACTTCATAAGCATAGCTCTTCATGATCATAGCTCTTCATGAGCATAGCTCTTCATGAGCATAGCTCTTCATGAGCATAGCTCTTCATGAGAATAGCTCTTCATGAGCATAGCTCTTCATAAGCATAGCTACTTCATAAGCATAGCTCTTCATGAGCATAGCTACTTCATGAGCATAGCTCTTCATGAGCATAGTTACTTCATGAGCATAGCTACTTCATGTGCATAGCTCTTCATGAGCATAGCTACTTCATGAGAATAGCTCTTCATGTGCATAGCTCTTCATGAACATAGCTCTTCATGATAATAGCTACTTGATGAGCATAGCTCTTCATGAGCATAGCTCTTCATGTGCATAGCTCTTCATGTGCATAGCTACTTTATGAGCATAGCTCTTCATGATCATAGCTCTTCATGAGCATAGTTACTTCATGAGCATAGCTACTTCATGAGCATAGCTCTTCATGAGCATAGCTACTTCATGAGCATAGCTCTTCATGAGCATAGCTACTTCATGAGCATAGCTCTTCATGATCATAGCTCTTCATGAGCATAGCTCTTCATGATCATAGCTACTTCATGAGCATAGCTCTTCATGAGCATAGCTCTTCATGAGCATAGCTACTTCATGAGCATAGCTCTCCATGAGCATAGCTCTTCATGAGCATAGCTCTTCATGTGCATAGCTCTTCATGAGCATAGCTACTTCATGAGCATAGCTACTTTATGAGCATAGCTCTTCATGAGCATAGCTACTTCATGTGCATAGCTCTTCATGAGCATAGCTACTTCATGAGAATAGCTCTTCATGTGCATAGCTCTTCATGAACATAGCTCTTCATGATAATAGCTACTTGATGAGCATAGCTCTTCATGAGCATAGCTCTTCATGTGCATAGCTCTTCATGTGCATAGCTACTTTATGAGCATAGCTCTTCATGATCATAGCTCTTCATGAGCATAGTTACTTCATGAGCATAGCTACTTCATGAGCATAGCTCTTCATGAGCATAGCTACTTCATGAGTATAGCTCTTCATGAGCATAGCTACTTCATGAGCATAGCTCTTCATGAGTATAGCTCTTCATGAGCATAGCTACTTCATGAGCATAGCTCTTCATGAGCATAGCTCTTCATAAGCATAGCTACTTCATAAGCATAGCTCTTCATGATCATAGCTCTTCATGAGCATAGCTACTTCATGAGCATAGCTCTTCATGATCATAGCTCTTCATGAGCATAGCTCTTCATGATCATAGCTACTTCATGAGCATAGCTCTTCATGAGCATAGCTACTTCATAAGCATAGCTCTTCATGATCATAGCTCTTCATGAGCATAGCTACTTCATGAGCATAGCTACTTCATGAGCATAGCTCTTCATGAGCATAGATCTTCATAAGCATAGCTACTTCATAAGCATAGCTCTTCATGAGCATAGCTCTTCATGATCATAGCTCTTCATGAGCATAGCTACTTCATGAGCATAGCTACTTCATGAGCATAGCTCTTCATGAGCATAGATCTTCATAAGCATAGCTACTTCATAAGCATAGCTCTTCATGAGCATAGCTCTTCATGAGCATAGGTACTTCATGAGCATAGCTCTTCATGAGCATAGCTCTTCATGTGCATAGCTACTTCATGAGCATAGCTCTTCATGATCATAGCTCTTCATGAGCATAGCTCTTCATAAGCATAGCTCTTCATGTGCATAGCTACTTCATGAGCATAGCTACTTCATAAGCATAGCTCTTCATGATCATAGCTCTTCATGAGCATAGCTACTTCATGAGCATAGCTACTTCATGAGCATAGCTCTTCATGAGCATAGATCTTCATAAGCATAGCTACTTCATGAGCATAGCTCTTCATGAGCATAGATCTTCATAAGCATAGCTACTTCATAAGCATAGCTCTTCATGATCATAGCTCTTCATGAGCATAGCTCTTCATGAACATAGCTACTTCATGAGCATAGCTCTTCATGTGCATAGCTCTTCATGATCATATCTACTTCATGAGCATAGCTCTTCATGATCATAGCTCTTCATGAGCATAGCTACTTCATGTGCTCCATGAAATAGCCAGCGAGGTTCAGAATCATTTTCAAGGTCCTCGTGTTTCTCTACAAAGTCCTTCATGGTTTGGCTCATTCCTACATTTCCGACTTCAGCTTCCAGGTCCCTCCAGTCAGCTGATCATATGCTTCTAACTGCCATGTGCTCCAGATTTAATCTCAGAGACTTCTCTGTGATTGCCCACAGTCAAATCTGCTCCATTCAGTCTTTAAAAACTTAAAACTTATTTTTACACACTGGCATTTGGGTCTGATTGCTCATTGTGTTTCCTGTACCTTTTTCACTCATGTTAGATCTATTTACTTATTTCCCTATTCCCTCCTTTTTTATTTCCTGACTTTTATTAGACGCTTTGATCAACCTGAGTTTTTTAAATGTTTTTTTTAAAATGTGCTTTGTAAATACATTTGAGCTTTAGTTAACTCGATTAAACAGCTATTTTCAATTAATCATAGTAATCACAATTACATTATGTGTCATGATCACGAGAGAAAGAGTTGGGAGAGCTACTCCATATTTAAATTAGTTTTGTTTATATCCCTTTGCTCTGTTTTCAGAGTATCAATGATTCCACAGCTACAGTTAGTAAAGTCAGAGACTTCATCAGTATGATAACTCTGTCAGCACTTATCAAATCACATCAATCATATTTTCACTCTCTTTCCTTCATCAGGTTCTCTTGGTACTCCCTCCATTACAGTCAGATCGTCTTTCATTAACAAAAGCTGTTCCGCAGTCACAGTGGAGTGCTCAGTGCACAACAGCCAAGACCTGGTCCTGTCCTGGTACAGACAGGAGGGAAGATTGACAAATGTTAGCAGTCCTGATCTGTCCTCCAATCTGTATCTCACTCTGGAAATAGAATCCCATGACAGAGGCAGTTACAGCTGTGTAGCTGAAAACCCTGTTGAAAAAAAGGTGACCAAACTATCAGGAGAAGACACAACTATTAAGATGGGGTCTGGAGGTAAGATGGTGATAAATCATTTTCACCTTTATTAAACTAGAACTATTATGTTTTTGTTTATCACAGTCTTATGATTAAAGAATATCTAAGCCCAAAGCTCTTCTCTCCCCCGCCAAGAGTCCAGGAGCTGGTGTCAGACTGAATCTACAGTAAGACTGGTCATCTCTACTGTCTTTGGCATGGCCTTGATTATTCTTGTTGTGGACCACATCAGACTCCGAAGATGAACCACATGTGCACCAAAGTTTTTCTCAAGCTTCACAAAATGCAGTGTGTCAACACATCTGCTTTAGAGCTACACAGGACATGGGACATAATTCTTTTCAAAAGTCCTTCAAAATTTGATTTTGGATCTCAACCAGAAATATCATAAAGTAAGGTGAATAATACACAGAAACCCCAATAATCAAATGGCCCCCTGTGAGCAATCACTTTGCAACACTGGGATGGAAAATCTCCCTTTTAACAGGAAGAAACTTCCAGAAGAACAGGGCTCGGGGAGGGGCGGCCATTCTGCTGCAAACACCTTAAAAGAAACCCAAGGATGCTTTACAAAAGAACATTAAGAGTAGTTCATTCTTATTTTTTCTCAAAGTGCATATAATACATATGTCATGGTCCTGGTGTTTTGTTTTTATTAATAGTCTTTGATTGCATTGTTAGTTTCTAGTCTCTGGATGTCTGTCTCTATGCTTCCTCCAATTCAATTCAATTCAGTTTTATTTATATAGCGCCAAATCACAACAAAAGTCGCCTCAAGGCGCTTCATAGATACAGAGAAAAACCCAACAATCATATGACCCCCAATGAGCAGCACTTTGGCGACAGTGGGAAGGAAAAACTCCCTTTTAACAGGAAGAAACCTCCAACAGAACCAGGCTCAGGGAGGGGCGGGGCCATCTGCTGTGATTGGTTGGGGTGAGAGAAGGAAGACAGGATAAAGACATGCTGTGGAAGAGAGACAGAGGTTAATAACAGATATGATTCAATGCAGAGAGGTCTGTTAATACATAGTGAGCGAGAAAGGTGACTGGAAAGGAAAAACTCAATGCATCATGGGAATCCCCGGCAGCCTACGTCTATTACAGCATAACTAAGGGAGGATTCAGGGTCACCTGGTCCAGCCCTAACTATATGCTTTAGCAAAAAGGAAAGTTTGAAGCCTAATCTTGAAAGTAGAGATAGTGTCTGTCTCCTGAATCCAAACTGGAAGCTGGTTCCACAGAAGAGGGGCCTGAAAACTGAAGGCTCTGCCTCCCATTCTACTTTTAAATACTCTAGGAACAACAAGTAGGCCTGCAGAGCGAGAGCGAAGTGCTCTAATAGGGTGATATGGTACTACAAGGTCATTAAGATAAGATGGGGCCTGATTATTTAAGACCTTGTATGTGAGGAGCAGGATTTTGAATTCTGGATTTAACAGGAAGCCAAAACAGGAGAAATCTGCTCTCTTTCTAGTCCCTGTCAGGACTCTTGCTGCAGCATTTTGGATTAGCTGAAGGCTTTTCAGGGAGTTTTTAGGACATCCTGATAATAATGAATTGCAGTAGTCCAGCCTGGAAGTAATAAATGCATGAACTAGTTTTTCAGCATCACTCTGAGACAGGATATTTCTAACTTTAGAGATGTTGCACAAATGGAAGAACGCAGTCTTACATATTTGTTTAATATGTGCGTTGAAGGACATGTCCTGGTCAAAAATGACTCCAAGGTTCCTCACAGTGTTACTGGAGGTCAAGGTAATGCCATCCAGAGTAAGAATCTGGTTAGATACCATATTTCTAAGCTTTTCAGGGCCGAGTACAATGACCTCAGTTTTATCTGAGTTAAGAAGCAGAAAGTTAGCGGCCATCCAGGTCTTAATGTCTTTAAGACATAGGTGTCAAACTCTGACATAGGTGTCAAACTCTGGCCCGCGCCAGAGTTTGACACCTATGCTCTAATAGGATATTATGGTCGACAGTATCGAACGCTGCACTGAGGTCTAGCAGGACAAGCACAGAGATGAGTCCACTGTCAGAGGCCATAAGAAGATCATTTGTAACCTTCACTAAAGCTGTTTCTGTGCTGTGATGAGCTCTGAAACCTGACTGAAACTCTTCAAATAAACCATTCCTCTGCAGATGATCTGTTAGCTGTTTGACAACTACTCTTTCAAGGATGTTTGATATGAAGGAAGGTTGAAGATTGGCCTATAATTAGCTAAGACTGCTGGGTCTAGAGATGCTTTTTGAGTAAAGGTTTAACTACAGCCAGCTTGAAGGTCTGTGGTACATAGCCGATTATTAGAGATAGGTTGATCATATTTAAGATCAAAGAATTAATTAATGGCAGGACCAAGTTGCTCTCAGCGTCTAAAACTCCAACCTAAAGAAACATCTGGAAGTAATTTCTTTATTAAAAGCTAATGTTAGTCTACTGCAGCTAGCTTGTTTTAGTTGGGTCATGTGCCAGTTAAGTATCTTCGATGTATTATTGCTGTGTGATTTATTACTATTACCGAAGGCGGCATTACAACCTGCTAGCTGTAAATAATGATGTGCAGTTCTGAAAGCAGACAGAAAGAAAACATATGACTGATACAGAAATAGTTTTCTATACAAGATCACTGCAAAAAGTGCAGACTTACCTAATGTCCACCATTACTCATTTTATAGATTTAAAAATCTAGTTGGTATTGGTATGGCGGGTAACCTTCAGCACCAGTGATTTGTCAGTAGTAATAAGTCACACAGCAATAGTACATTCATGTAGGTGTAAAAAACATGACAATGTAATAAGTAATTCAAAGTATTCAGAATCACACTGAGTGACTTTACAGAATACGTTACAAACAACATTTTAGGGCGTGTATTCTGTAATCTGTGTTTTAAAAGTAACCTTCCCAACACTGCTTACAGTATAAAGCACCTTCAGTTGACTGTTGTTGTGATTTGGGGTTGTATAAATAAAACTGAATTGAATTAGATGCCATTGGTATCAAAGGTTTTATCTTTGTGACAAACTCAACCTTGAGTAGTACCTTTCGTGAAAACGTTACTAAACCGCGATTTTGTTTGTGAGAGTGTCTCACGACAATAACGTACGAGCGTGTGATGCCCGTGGCAGCAACAGACGTGTGCACATCAACAATGGATAACATGGAGTGCAGGAGGGAGTACGACCATGTAGTGTTTAAACTTTGGAAGTACTCACATTATTTTGAGTTTGATTCATTAAAAAGTGACAAAAATATTAGCGTCTGCTGTTCACTTTGTGTGAAGAAAACTTATTTCTACAGTGAAAAAACCCTTAAACACAAGAGTGTAAACACAAGAACATTATTTTATTTTATATGCTGGAATATGCAGAACATTGGTTTAAATGTTAAAGACATTTCTTCTTGCATATAATAATATTTTTGCTTGATGCAATGTGCATAAAGTTAAATGATTAAAAAGTAAATAGGTAACTAATTACTTTTGAAAAACTAATCAGTAAAGTAACGCAATTACTTTTTACAATTGGTGAGGAGATGTCTATTTACATTAGCCGGTAATCATATATAGGTGTTAACTTACAGCTTCTTTGTTTTCAGTCTGGTAGTAAGGAACTAAAACACCTGCCAGGGGGTGACGTTATATAGACTCCGCCCCTTACACAGACACACACACACACACACACACACACACACTCCTGAATGGATGGCCAGTTTGAGCAAAACTTTGCATGAGCATCTTCACACATGTTCACGCAGTTATTAACATCTATACATTTTTTTAAGAGATCCATAGTACATCCCAGTTCTTTTGCTTTTTGTATTCATTATTCTCCTGTGAATGCAATGTTAAATTCTCTTTGCATTTGTTTCACATGTCATGTTTAACATACATCATCCATATATCTCATATGTGTCTAACAGCCACATTCTTTTCAGTCATAAAATCTGTAGACTTCCTGATGCAGATTAAACATGATTTAGAAAGTTCTTGAATATTTATTCCAGTGTCAACAAATATGTTGAAACATCCATGATTCCCTGGAAAGTATGTGGCCATTTTTACTGTTGTTTGTTCAAAGTAGTTTCTCTTTCACTTACATACCCAATAACTTTTTCCAGAAGGACGTCACATTTTACTGCTGAAGTTTATCTCATAAGTGTTTGCTGTAATCACTCATGCTCATTAACTCATTGCACTTTGAGTAACCATAATAAACCCAAGAGAATCCCCTATAAGCTCCATTTTTTTAAACTCCATTATCATAGGGGGTAACCACAGTAGATCAGAGTCTTCAGAGGTACCTGCTTCATTTGAGTTTTACAACAGATGTCCTTCTTGACACAACTCCAGAGGGGGATTCATATGTCTGGAATCACGTTAGTGACCTTTCTTCTTATTTTCTTTAGTTTGTCAAGGGTGTTAATTACCACAGTATTCAATTTTCAATTCAATTTTATTTATATAGCGCCAAATCACAACAAATGTCGCCTCAAGGCGCTTCATAGATACAGAGAAAAGCCCAACAATCATATGACCCCCTATGAGCAGCACTTTGGTGACAGTGGGAAGGAAAAACTCCCTTTTAACAGGAAGAAACCTCCGGCAGAACCAGGCTCAGGGAGGGGCGGCCATCTGCTGCGACCGGTTGGGGTGAGAGAAGGAAGACAGGATAAAAGACATGCTGTGGAAGAGAGACAGAGATTAATAACAGATATGATTCAATGCAGAGAAGTCTATTAACACATAGTGAGTGAGAAAGGTGACTGGAAAGGAAAAACTCAATGCATCATGGGAATCCCCCGGCAGCCTACATCTATTGCAGCATAACTAAGGGAGGATTCAGGGTCACCTGGTCCAGCCCTAACTATATGCTTTAGCAAAAAGGAAAGTTTTAAGCCTAATCTTAAAAGTAGAGATAGTGTCTGTCTCCCGAATCCAAACTGGAAGCTGATGCAGTATGGAGATAACAAGGAGAATCAATTGTGATATTTATAAAACATCTTGTCTATCATAAATGTCATCGAGCCTAATGACAGCAGTGTACCTGTTTACCTGACCTCCTCTCTCATGGTAAAATGGGCAGCCTACAGAGGTTAATAGAGCTCTCTCATTTCACACTCACTCATTTAAATACTGGGCAGACTTCTTGCTGTACTTTACCTGGGATTCATATATAAATATATATATATATATATATATATACTAGAGGTGGCACGATACCACTTTTTTATGTCCAATACGATATCATAAATTTGGATATTGGCCGATACCGATATGAATCCGATATAGTGTTTTTTAATCAGTAAAACTGTTTTTTAATATCTTGCTGCTTTTTGTATAAGTTCTTACTCAAGTTAAAAAAAACAAAAACACTATTCTGGTATTTTAAAGAGTACTTAGCAGAAATATTAAGCAACCTAACTAATAGGGCTGCAAACTCCCAGCAAAAAAAATAAAATAAAAAAATAAGGAACCACCCTCCACCTCATGATGCTTAATTGACGTAATCAACTTTAATTTGCAGTGTGAAAAAAATGCCCAGAAATAAATTATTTTTCAAGAATAATTAAATAGATTCAACATCTTTCTTCAACAGAACTGCAGACTGCACAGATGGTTCCCAAAGGAAAAAGTACTATAGCTTACTAGGGTATATTAGACTTAACAGTTACTATATACAGTAATGGACTTCTATACATTTTACATCAAATCAAAACTTTGGGTGTAAGATTCAGATAATTATTTATTAAAAGCTCGACATTTTAAATGAGAATAAGAAAGAGAAGTATGTCTTTGTGCCCCCTTTTCCCTGTTCATGCTCTATCGGCCCCCCTGGCTAAACTTTGCTAGATCCGCCCCTGCACAGTTACCAGCCGTCAGCTGCGTAGAAAAAGATCCTGGTGTAGAAAGTAATATTAAATAAATTCTAACAACAGCGGGGCGTGGTTATGGCGCTGAACTAGGCACACGTATTTTTGTGAGCTCCTGGCGATATTTTAGTAAGTTCCTGAAAACTGTCCTTTACTGCGTGAACAGTGATAACTATTGCTTGTAACGAGTTATTATCGTATATCCGCGACATTATGCTGGCTAAGAAAGCACAAAATAAATCTAAGGCACACTCTTCTCTGAGTGAGGAAGACGACATCTCTGATGCTAGCAGTCAAGCTAACTCTGCAGGTGATGCTAGCCCTGGGAGTCTCCTGAACGTGAGTACTGGAATGGCCCATAACATGGATGTTATTCAAATACTCGACGGAATCAGAAATGACTTTTCCACAAAACTTGATGTGGTCCTGTCAGCGATCCAAGATGTTAAAAGAGACGTGCAGGACTTTTCGGTGCGCATGGATGGGGCAGAGATGCGCATTAGCAGCGTGGAGGACGCCGTTAACTCAGAGAAAGGCAATACAGATGCGCTAGTTAAACAAGTGGCTCTCCTCACGAACAAACTCGAGGACCTCGAAAATCGCTCTCGTCGTTCCAATCTACGACTAGTTAATGTGCCGGAGAGAATAGAAGGAAACAACGCGGTGGCTTTCCTAGAGAAGTGGCTCCCCGAAGCGCTGGGACCAGCAACATTCCCGAGACAACCTCTCATCGAAAGAGCTCACCGGTTGCCCGGCCGGACGCAACCCAACCGACCACCCTCACCGAGAGTCCTCATCGTGAAGTTTTTAAACTTCCAAGACAAGGTTCGGGTGATGCGGGCGGCTATGGCCAAAGGGAAAGTTATTTGCGGGGATCAAGAGGTCATGTTCTTCCCGGATCTTTCTACAGATCTCCACCGACGGAGGAGGGGCTTCGACCGGGTGAAACAGCAGCTCAGGGCGATGAACGTACGTTACGGATTAATTTACCCGGCGAAGCTACGAGTGTCATCTGGTGGACATACGCATGTCTTTGAGACGCCAGCAGATGCGGAAAAGTTCATCCGAGGTTTGCAGAATACAGAGGACTAGCAGATTATCTAATGGGAACTGCCGAATCCTTCACTATCTGCCCATAACAACTGTAGTTTGAAATTGTTGGATTTAATGGTCAATATCGCTCATCCTTACTGTTGAATTTTTTGGGGAGAGTATTTTTCTTTTTTGTGTTTACTTTGGTTTACCGTTCCTTCGTTCTCCTCAGTTGTATTGGGCATTTTATTTATCCCTTATAGATAACTAGCCACGCCCACTCGTTGATTGGGCTTTCATTTGTGTCTTGGAGTGCTGGTTGTTCGACATACAGTCGGCTTTCCGGGATGAGAGTTATGCTACAAGAAAGTTTGTAATGATCATTATATACATACTTGTTCATGTAGGATATACATTTTCGTCAGGAGACGCAATTGTCCAGGTCAGGACAATTTGTGTTTAGTTCTTTTTATAACTTGTAGTTCTAAATTGGAAGATTATTGTGATTTTGAAATATAAAAATAAAATTACATTTTATTATTTTTTCACCGCTCAAAATAAGCGTCACACTCGCGGAAGCCGGTATACCCGCCGAAACGCCGTGCATTTATCGAGACTTTTGACCCCAGGTAGGCCAGCTATGGATCTTCGGATCCACATTATGTCAGCAGCTCCACCATGAACTATGTTAAAACAAACACCGCTCACGCCTCACAGATGACAGCTTAAAATCCTGCGTAAAGATGAAAGCCCCGATTTGCAGATACTGTGCGCAGCGGTCAGGACCATAAGTCTTATTGTAAACATATCACGACAGACCCGACGATGTTTCCATAAACATGCTTTTCAGCATCTCTTTACTGACCACTTTTCACACACGGTTGCTGTACGCATACAGCCGGCTGTAGCTTTTCAGCTCACAGCCCGACACACACCAGCACAACAGCAAAGAGAGCACAGACTTTAAGGCAGCGAGGCGTGATTGCGGGTGCAGCTCAGGTGCGTCCGCCTCCCAGCGGCGCTGCAGACCACGCCCCGCCACACACATTAACCAGGTAAAATACATATTTAGGCGGAATTTTGCAAATATCTATTTTTCCTTTTTTAGCAACATAGTGCTTTTTTCCAATTACTTTTTAAAAGTCAGGTCAAGGCTCCAAAAGCCCAAAGGCGATATAAGGGTGGTGGCTCACAGCAGTTTTTGTTTACTGGATCATTTTAGTTCAGCTTTCCTTTTGTTATATTTCTTTAAGAGTTCAAAATGTGTTAATTACATAAATAAAATGTAATTTTCTCTGTAGCACTTCATGGATTTCATAAGCAACACACTTTATTTGCTCTGTGGATTCTTTTAAAAACCAGTTAAAAACTTTTCTGTTCAAACAAGCCTTTTGTTGATCTACGTATTTTAGATTCTTTACATTATTTACATTTGATCTTTTACATTGTGTATAATGTCTGTTGATTGTATTGTTTATTTTAATCTTTGTGTACAGCGCTTTGTGACTGCCTCTCTGTGAAAAACGCTTAATAAATAAACTTTACTTACTTACTTTAGTTGTTCACACAAAGCATAAAGGTAAAAAAACAATATATGCAGTGTTATCTTCATTTTAGATTTCAAAAAGTATTTGCGGCTCCCAGTGTTTTCTTTTGCATGGAAACCGGGTCCAAGTGGCTCTTTGGGTGTTAAAGGTTGCAGACCCCTGGTCCAGGTGGTTTGGTTTTGTTTGACCATAATGTCAGCTCGGTTTGGTCTAGCTGCTCCCTTGTTTACATTGGATCAGCGTGTGCACTTAACTGCACCCCAAGGTCAGGGGGAGGGCGGGGTAGGGCGAGGGGCTGTCCGGTTCAGGTTGACAGCTAAGGGGGTTCATTTATGGCAGATTTTGTGTTATTTGTTTGTGTTTTTGTATTTTTCACAACGTGTTGCTTTTTACTGGTTTACTCCCAGCACAACAGTTAGAGATACTGAAAGGTTTACCAACAACCAAATGAAGATACTATGTTGCACAATCTGTTGTATTAATAAGAATAGATGACTTCGTATAAGAATTTTAAATTTACTTCTTGGAATGTGAGAGGAATGGTAAAAGTGGTTAAACTAAAACAGGTTATTACCAGGCTTAAACAACTTGAGTCATCAATAGCGTTTATCCAAGAGACCCATTTACTCAGAGAGGATCTGGTGAAAGTACGTAGGAGATGGCCAGGCAAAGTGCTAGCATCCTCTTGCCCTTCGCACGCGAGAGGGGTTATGGTGTTAATTCATAATTCAGTGCCTTTCCAAGTAAATAACACTATTTATGATAAAGCTGGCAGATTTTTGGTGGTTCAAGGAACTCTCTTGGAAGAGAATTTCAATTTAGTTAATGTTTATGGCCCTAATGATGATAACCCTTCATTTTTTGAGAATTTATTTCTATTGATAGCTACCCTTCCTGGTAGGATAATATTGGCAGGTGACTTAAATTGTACTCTGGACCCGAAGCTTGACCGCTCATCAGGGATAGACACTTCACACTCTCAAACAAGAAAAAAAATACAACAATATTTGAAAGATCTGAACCTCTGTGATCCATGGAGAATTCAAAACCCCAATAAAAGGGAATTCTCATGCTATTCAGCAGTATTTAAATCCCACTCCCGAATAGATTATTTTTTAATTTCCTCATCTTTGCTACCCAATATAACTAAGTGTATATATGACAGCATTGTGTTGTCAGATCATGCCCCAACCTCACTATTTTATGAGGTGGAACAAGTGAATAGCCGCTCAAACAAGTGGCGCTTGCACCCTAAATGGATACATGATTCTGACTTCATGAAATTTGTAGGAGAACACATTGATCTCTACTTCTCAATTAATACAATTCAAACAACTGCAGCCGTTAGGTGGGAAGCTTTTAAAGCATATATTAGAGGTCAAATGATAAGTTTCACCAGCTCTAAATTTAACAAATTCAAACAGACAATGAACGAATTAGACAATAGAATTAGAGAATTAGAGAGAGAAGTTAACATAGATGATTCAACACAGAAAAAACAGGAATTATTGACCCTTAAAGCTAAATACGAGGAGCTGTCTATGCTTAAAGCTGAAGATGGTTTAATAAGATTGAAACAGACGTTTTATGATCAGGGTGAAAAGCCGGGTAGACTACTAGCTTGGCAGATAAAGAAACTTGAATCTGACAGAGCCATTAATATAATTAGGAACGATCAAGGGGAATTATCTACAGATCCCACAGAAATTAATAACACCTTTGTCTCGTATTATAAAACCCTATATAAATCTGACAGCCCACTGGACCTGGTAAGCCAAAATACTTTCTTGGATAGATTGATCTTTCCCTGTATTTCTGAGGATATGAAAAATGAATTGGAGAGAGAAATAAATTTCAATGACGTTTCTGATGCCATTACGAACATGAGAGGTGGTAAGGCTTCGGGGCCTGACGGGCTTCCGATAGATATTTACAAGCTATTTAAAGCAGAATTAATTCCCCCATTATTAGATGTTTATTTGGAATCCTATGAAACAGGTCGCCTCCCTGCTACATTTCGTAGTGCCCTGATCACTCTCATTCTAAAACCGAGCAAAGCGCCAGCCGAAAGCGGTTCTTACAGACCCATATCGCTGTTAAATTCTGACTCCAAAATCATAGCTAAAGCTCTGGCTATGAGGCTGGAGAGGGCTCTTCCAGCCATTATACACGGAGATCAAAATGGCTTCGTTCAAAATCGTCAGGGGTTCCACAACGTGAGGAGAGTTCTCAATATAATCCACGAATGTGAAGAGTCACCTGATACTGCAATACTATCACTCGACGCAGAGAAGGCGTTCGATCGAGTTGAATGGCCCTATTTAATTGAGGTGCTTAAGCGTTTTTGATTTGGTGATCACTTCCGCCGATGGATTGAAATTTTACTTGCTGATTCGGTTGCAATGGTATCTACCAATAATCTCATCTCTAGTCCTTTTGAGCTATCTCGAGGCACCAGGCAAGGGTCTCCGATTTCACCTCTGCTTTTTGTACTAGCCATGGAACCTTTAGCGATAGCAATTAGATCACATCCCTCGATCCATGGTATTAAAATCGGGGAGATGCTACACAAAATTGCAATGTACGCTGACGATACTATTGTGTTTCTATCACACCTTGCAGAATCAATACCATCTCTCCTGAAGCTATTCAATCAATTTAGCAGTTTCTCTGGGTTCAAAGTGAACGAAGAAAAATCATCCATTATGTTTTTAAATATGAACGAGAGGTTGAAACCAGTTGTTTCCCACCCATTTGTGAATGCCGCAGAGGGATTTAAATATTTAGGCATCAGAGTAACCCCAACAATAAGCAATCTTAGTTCAGCCAATTATGAGCCCTTGGTGGTAGGGTTGTCGGATGAGATCACTAGATTAATATCATTGCCTCTTTCTTTACTGGGAAGAATAAACATAGTAAAGATGACTATATTACCTAAATTCCTATATATCTTTCAGTCAATTCCGCTGGCCCCTCCTCCTTCTTTTTTTTCCAAGACCAGAAAGCTTCTTTCTAATTTCATCTGGAACAATAGGAAGCCAAGACTCAGACTCTCCCTCTTGTATTTACCATATGATAGGGGAGGACTGCAGTTTCCAAATTTAAAATGGTACTATTGGGCTGCTCAGCTGAGGACCACTATGTTTTGGTTTTCAAACGATATCTCCCTTCCCTGGTTAGCAACTGAAAGAATGTCCTCAAAGGGTCTGTCGTTAAATAGCTATTTATACTCAGCACCCTTTAAAACTTTAAAGAAAATTACTACTAATCCCTTTGTAAAAAACACTGTTGTTGTTTGGCATGAAGTACAAAAAATGTTGAATGACTCTCCTGGGTTGTCCTGTTTCTCCCCAATTTGGGGTAATGAACTCTTTGCCCCGGCTAAGAATGACATGGGCTTTAAAGCTTGGCTGAACAAGGGCATTGAGAAACTACAGGACGTATATGAGGAATATTCTCTAATGTCATTCAGTGAATTAAGGGCAAAGTTTGATTTACCGCAGAAACACTTTTTTAAGTATCTACAATTTAGAAGTTTTATTCTGGCACACTTAAACAATTCAGTGCACCAACCCCACTCTCCATCCTAGAAACTCATGTTACAAAAAACTGTTTTGGTAAAAGACTGGTGTCCCAGTTTTATAACATGTTAGTTGAAAACCATAAGGATAACTCTGATAGTAAAAGACGGGAGTGGATTAGTGACTTACAAGAAGATATTTCATATACTGAATGGGGTAAAATATGTTCAAAAACACACACTCAAACCATTAACACTCGTTTGAGAATGATACAATTTAATTGGATAATGCGAACATACATATCCCCTGTACAATTAAATAAATTTGATCCTAATATAATTGATCTTGTCATGGTCCTGGGTCATTTTGACCCAGCGTTTTGTGTTTTCTGGAGTTTAATGTATATTCAGCCCTACCTGTGTCTGTCCTCGGTGCTTTGTTCATGTCCCCGTGTTGTTATGTAAAACAGTCTGTGTGTTTCCTGTTTTACTTTGTAGGGTTGTGTCTCGTTATGTCCATTGGTTCCAGCTGTGTCCCCGCCTGTCTGCCATTACCCGATTACCGTGTGTGTGTATATATAGTGGGTGTCGGTCTGTGTTCGTTGTCGGCTCGTCTGTGTTTCATGGTGTCCTGTTCCTCGTCTACGTCTCTCTGCCACTCACCCCGTTCGTATGATCTCCGGTTTGTTATTTAGCTCACCCAGTTTAGGTTTTTGTTCTGTCCTGCCCTCAGTTGTGTTATTTGTGCACTGTAAATAAAACCCTCACTCATATCACCATATCGGCTGTCTGCATTTTGGGTCCTCCTTTTCCTCCACACCACACGGCTCACCCCGCCAGCCGTGACAGTACGAGCCGACCACAAGATGGATCCAGCAGCTTTGTCTGGGGAGAGCGACCTCGCACGCATCCAACGCCTGATGAACTGGGTAACCCACACCACCAACGCAAGTGCGAAAGTGGTGGGGTTAAAAGCCATCGAGGCAATTCTGGAAGGGAATTCCTACCTCTGCCAGTTCGAGGGACTTTCGGACTTAATTCGCAACCTGCGTAAAGCCCGGGAGGTGGTGCAAGCTCGGGAATCCACAGACTTTGTCCAGCAGCAGCGGACTACGGCCGCCCCGGAACAGCCACGTCAGCTTCTCCCACCGGATGTTTTTCCCGGCCCGCCGGAGGTTTTTCCCGGCCCGCCGGAGGTTTTGCCCGGCCCGCCGGAGTCGTCCGCAGGGAGGAGGCGACGATCGCGCCGTCGGCGCGTCACCCCACAGCTGGATACTAGGACTATAGCACTACAGGCTGTGGTGAGTGAGAAGGACCCTTTTTCTGTTTTGGACTGTGGGACAGTTTATTCAGGGGCTTTGTTTTGTGCAGCAGATGACAAGGAGAACTGCTGGTTGCCTGTTCATTCTCCTGCTCAGCTGTCCTTAGCTCGTTTAGCTGCACAGCCGCAAGCTCGTTTAGCTGCACAGCCGCAAGCTCGTTTAGCTGCACAGCCGCAAGCTCGTTTAGCTCGGCCCCCGGTATCCCCACTAGCCCAGTCATCTATGCCATCTTCACCGACTCCCTCTGTACGGGTGGCTGCGTCTGTGCCCCCCGTTTTGGACTCTTTTTCTATTACGTATTTTTTGCAGAGAGACACACCAAACAATCCTGCAAACGTTCCTCAAGAGCTGGCCAGTTCTGAGACTGAGACGCACTCCAGGGCCTCCCCAGAGGCTGGGTTTCAGCCCCCAGCAGACTCTGGACCCCTGGAGGTAAAGAAGCCAGCTGAGGACTGCACCCGGCTGTCGCTGCCTGAGCTGAGTCAATGCTCGGTGCAGCTGCAGTCGGCTTTGTGTTTGCCAGAGGCCACCGTGCCTGCTGGTTCTGATCTGTTCCTGCCAGAGGCCCGTGCGCCTGCTGGTTCTGATCCGTTCCGGCCAGAGGCCCGTGCGCCTGCTGGTTCTGATCTGTTCCTGCCAGAGGCCCGTGCGCCTGCTGGTGCTGTTCTGCGCCCGCCAGAGGTCCCCGCGCCTGCTGGTTCTGTTCTGCGCCTGCCAGAGGTCCCCGCGCCTGCTGGTTCTGTTCTGCGCCCGCCAGAGGTCTCCGCGCCTGCTGGTTCTGTTCTGCGCCTGCCAGGGGCCCCTGTGCCCGCTGGTCCCGAGACTCTTCTCGCTGGAGGGCCCGAGGAGCCCGTCCAGCCTCCTGTCCCGTCCGCTGGAGGGCCCGAGGAGCCCGTCCAGCCGCCTGTCTCGTCCGCTGGAGGGCCCGAGGAGCCCGTCCAGCCGCCTGTCCCGTCCGCTGGAGGGCCCGAGGAGCCCGTCCAGCCTCCTGTCCCGTCCGCTGGAGGGCCCGAGGAGCCCGTCCAGCCGCCTGTCTCGTCAGCTGGAGGGCCCGAGGAGCCCGTCCAGCCGCCTGTCTCGTCAGCTGGAGGGCCCGAGGAGCCCGTCCAGCCGCCTGTCTCGTCAGCTGGAGGGCCCGAGGAGCCCGTCCAGCCGCCTGTCTCGTCAGCTGGAGGGCCTGAGGAGCCCGTCCAGCCCCAAGACTCGTCAGCTGGAGGTTCCGGAGAACCCAGCCAGCTTCCTGCCTCGTCAGCTGGAGGGCCCGAGGAGCCCGTCCAGTCTTCTGCCTCGTCAGCCGGAGGGCCCGAGGAGCCCGTCCAGCCGCCAGCTGCAGCCTTATCATCCTCGCCGCCGGCAGCAGCGGCTTCATCCTCACCAGCTGCAGCCTCCGTGTCTTCATCCTCGCCAGCTGCAGCCTCCGTGTCTTCATCCTCGCCAGCTGCAGCCTCCGTGTCTTCATCCTCGCCAGCTGCAGCCTCCGTGTCTTCATCCTCGCCAGCTGCAGCCTCCGTGTCTTCATCCTCGCCAGCTGCAGCCTCAGCTTCACCCACGCCGTCGCCTGGTCCAGCTCCGGCTTCATCGTCGCCTGGTCCAGCTCCGGCTTCATCGTCGCCTGGTCCAGCTCCGGCTTCTTCGTCGCCTGGTCCAGCTCCGGCTTCATCGTCGCCTGGTCCAGCTCCGGCTTCATCGTCGCCTGGTCCAGCCTCTGCATCAGCTTCGCCTGGTCCAGCCTCTGCATCCGCCTCGTCTGGTCCAGCCTCTGCATCAGCTTCACCTGGTCCAGCTCCGGCTTCATCGTCGCCTGGTCCAGCCTCTGCATCAGCTTCGCCTGGTCCAGCCTCTGCATCAGCTTCGCCTGGTCCAGCCTCTGCATCAGCTTCGCCTGGTCCAGCCTCTGCATCCGCCTCGTCTGGTCCAGCCTCTGCATCCGCCTCGTCTGGTCCAGCCTCTGCATCCGCCTCGTCTGGTCCAGCCTCTGCATCAGCCTCGTCTGGTCCAGCCTCTGCTTCCGCCTCGTCTGGTCCAGCCTCTGCATCCGCCTCGTCTGGTCCAGCCTCTGCTTCCGCCTCGTCTGGTCCAGCCTCTGCATCCGCCTCGTCTGGTCCAGCCTCTGCATCCGCCTCGTCTGGTCCAGCCTCTGCTTCCGCCTCGTCTGGTCCAGCCTCTGCTTCCGCCACGCCACCTACAGGTCCCAAACTGCCGCCTCGACATCGGCGGTCATCTGCCAGGCCGCTTGTTGGGCGTCATCGTCGATATGGACGACCTCCCACAGGCCGCTGCTACCTTCCGCGCGGCCGGCCTCCGGACTTGTGTCGTCGCCGCCGTTGCCGTCCGCACGGTCCGCCGCCTGACCTGTTTCCCCGTCGCCGCCGTTGCCGTCCGCACGGTCCGCCGCCTGACCTGTTTCCCCGTCGCCGCCGTTGCCTTCCGCACGGTCGGCCGCCTGACCTGTTTCCCCGTCGCCGCCGTTGCTGTCCGCACGGTCGGCCGCCTGAACTGTTTCCCCGTCGTCGCCGCTGCCGTGTGCATGGCCGGCCTCCTGAACTGTTTCCCCGTCGTCGCCGCTGCCGTGTGCATGGCCGGCCTCCTGAACTATGTTTTGGGACCCTGTTTGGGAACTCCAGTCTGTGTTGTGTTTTGGACAATCTGTTTGGCCCACTGGAGCTTGTTTTTTGTTTGGTTGTGGTCCCTCCGTCCTGGGCCCCCCGCCGCCCGCCCTGGGTTGGTCGTCTGTTTTTGTTTTGGGCTGTCTGGAGCCAGCCCTTGGAGGGGGGGTACTGTCATGGTCCTGGGTCATTTTGACCCAGCGTTTTGTGTTTTCTGGAGTTTAATGTATATTCAGCCCTACCTGTGTCTGTCCTCGGTGCTTTGTTCATGTCCCCGTGTTGTTATGTAAAACAGTCTGTGTGTTTCCTGTTTTACTTTGTAGGGTTGTGTCTCGTTATGTCCATTGGTTCCAGCTGTGTCCCCGCCTGTCTGCCATTACCCGATTACCGTGTGTGTGTATATATAGTGGGTGTCGGTCTGTGTTCGTTGTCGGCTCGTCTGTGTTTCATGGTGTCCTGTTCCTCGTCTGCGTCTCTCTGCCACTCACCCCATTCGTATGATCTCCGGTTTGTTATTTAGCTCACCCAGTTTAGGTTTTTGTTCTGTCCTGCCCTCAGTTGTGTTATTTGTGCACTGTAAATAAAACCCTCACTCATATCACCATATCGGCTGTCTGCATTTTGGGTCCTCCTTTTCCTCCACACCACACGGCTCACCCCGCCAGCCGTGACAGATCTATGCTATAAGTGTAATATGCATCAGGGTACACTATATCACTGCCTGTGGAAATGTGAAGAGATCCAAAAATTTTGGAGCTCTGTGTTAAAATATATCTCTCAGATCACAACTTCTCCTGTACCGCTTTGCCCTAAGTTATGCATTTTAGGCTTGTATCCAGATGACTGTACTCTGTCGTGTGAGGAAAGAAAAATGGGCGATCTTTGTTTGCTACAGGCCAAACGCTGTATCGCCTTATGCTGGAAGAATGTTGGTAGCCCCTCTTTTAACCACTGGTTAAATAACTTAACATCGAGTTTAGCTCTTGAGAAACTGACCTATATTGTTAGAAAGAAGGCTTCTGAATTTTACAACATCTGGAAGATATTTTTGGATCTACTGAGGAGTGGGGATGTGGGGGGGGGGGGGGGGGGATGTGGGGGGCGGTGAGTGAATAAGACAACAAGATAATGAATAATGTCTGACTTGCTGTTGGGAATATACTGTGTAACCTATATTATGATTTTTTTTTTTTTAATTAATTAATTAATTAATTTTTTTATTGTATTTATTTGTATGGTTTGCTACCTTAATTTATTTAACTATGCATTTATTTGGAATCCTTTAGGATTAACACTTCAATTATCGTTATTACTATTAATATTATTATTATTATTATTATTAGTGTTGTTATTATTATTATTTTTATGACTGCCATACGTTCATTTTATGTTGGTGTTGATACTGTTGAAAAAACAAATAAACATACGTTTAAAAAAAAAAAAAATTCTAACAACAGCTTATCAAGCTTAAACGTGCTGCTGTTGTTCAGCCGCTGGTTTCCTCTTTCTGGTGCAAAGTGGGCGATAAACAAAGAAGAGAGACGGACTCGCGACAGAAAAGCCGATCAGCTGATCATTGATCAGTTTCATGATTGAAGTAGCAACAGCAGACAGAGAGAGAGGCAGTCGCTCCATATATCAAACACACATATCTGTGTATATATATATATATATAAAAATTCCCCACTCGCCCCTGTGTGAGACTGTGAGAGAGTGATCCAGGGAAAGTAATACACATGAGACAAGACAAGGACACAAGAGGCTAAGCAGGGAAGATAAGGGGAAGGAGGAGAGGAGAAAAGTGCGACTGCCTTTGCCGAGAGCCAAACGAGAAACTTGCTTGTCTAATTTTAGGGAGCTATCCAGAACTACTCCAAGATTTCTAACCGTATAGGAGAGAAGACTGGCATGACTGTTTGACCTGTAATCTAATTTTGTTCACCCAATAGTAAAAACTAAAAGTCTCTGTTAAATGGCATAACACAGACTAAACATGCTTACTCTAGGGTCGAACCCTAATGTCCCCATTATTAATACATTAATTATATATTACACATACAAGTAAAATTTATTAACTTAAGATAAAATAAGATAAGGCAAGATAAGATAAGACTTTACTGATCCCACGGTGGGGAAATTTGTGCGTTACCTCAGCTCAGGTACAGATAGCAGAAGAAAAATACAAAAAAATACAAAAAAGTACAAAATAAATGAGATACTGCAATATAACAGTTTATTAATAATTTAGATTAGTCATTGGTTCTGTTGATGATGATATTATTCAAACAATATATATTAAATAGGAATAGTTTGAGCCCTTGAGTCACCGATTAACGGTCACAGGTTAAAATCTGACCTTTGAACTCACTGATGGTGACTTTGGTGACGAGGTCGACGGTCATGTTTCCTCCAGCTTCAGAACCCAGTTCCACTGCAACCCTTACTCGCTCTCTGCCTCTGTTCACACAGAAACCACCACACTATGGGTCAGCTGACATGGAGCAAACATCTGCAGCTACAGCTGCATGGAGAGCTGAATGTTTTCTGTCAGGACATTTCTTGATCATATTGGATAATCAGATGGTCAGAGTCTCATCACGAGAAAAACAAAGACTTCCCCAGAGGTTTGTACGGCGCCCGGGGCACTGATGATAACGTACCTGTGATGAACTGCTGGCTCCTGGTTAACAGCTGAAGGTTTTCTCAGGTTCACAGCAGCACCAGCTCCACCTTCCAAAAGTCCATCACGCCGCCTCCATTCATCTCCTGGATGGCAACGCTTCAAACCCATTATCTCCAACCAGCTCTGTAAATTATATTTTATTATTTATTCTGTAGATATATTCCTGAAGGGAAATTGCACACACTGTGCTCGTCAAATAAGACTGTGTACTAAAAGCAAGCCACTTTAGTACATCTGAAAAAAAGTCCAGATCAACAAAATCCCAGCAAGGTTGCTATAGTTACCCAAAAAAGGTAACTGACATTAAAAAATGAACAGCTGAATGAAATTAAAACTAACCTAAACAATTGTGTGAACTTGGAAAAGTAAAATCAAATGAAAACAGAGGAAAGCCTTTGGCTCTGTTGGTAAAATTTGTTATTTTCCCTGATGAGGCCTGGATGGACAGTGTTTGAGTGTTTTGAAATTCAGTGTTTTTATTGTAATGCCTGTACTGATGTTACTGAACAAACCTAACACTGAACATTTTCAAATAAATCTACACTGAAATGAGCGGAAAGTAAAGGAAACAACGGCATTACTCAAGACATTTTTTACCACCTGCCCTCAGTACGTGAGGATCCAGAACTATGACAGGGTCATCGGCAGTACAGGCACCGCACAGTGAACTGTCCTGGCTCAATTTCTATTCACCATATACTCTGCAGACTTCTACAGCTCTGCTGACTGCTCCCTGCAAAAGTTCTCTTGTTCAGAAACTGTTGGCCTCCTTGCCAATGGGAATAATGGGGAGAACTGGCTGACAACTTTGTCAGTTGATACCAGCCGAATCACCTCCAGATAAACACTAAGATAAACAAGGAGCTGGTGGTGGACTTTCACATGCAAAAACACCCACCACCTACCTACACCATTAAACATCCAGGGCTTGAACTTTGAGACAGTGGACTCATGCCTGGGTCTTTATCTGACCAGTAAAATGGACTAGACTAACAATTCAATTCAAAGATGGGCTTGGAGCAAATTCTCTCATGACAACCTTCCCAAAGTGTAGGTCCATAAAGTATTCAGTTTCATTTTTTGCTGGGCTTGGACCTTGTTCACAGTTTTCTTTAATAAGGTCCAACCTTATTGAATGAATCATGGACTTTAAAGTTTGATTCAGCCGCAAATGGCAAATTATTCCATATTTTAGGAGGCAAAGACAGAAAAGGCTCCACCCCCTCTGAGCTTCCTCCTGGATCTCGGTACCTCCAGGAGCAGCTGGTCAGCTGACCTGAGAGACCGACAGGGTGTGTAGGGATGAAGAAGCTCAGAGAGGTAAGGCGGGGCAAGACTGTGAAAGCAATTAAAAACAAATATTAGAATTTTAAAATGAACTCTAAAAGACACAGGCAGCCAGTGCAGTGAGGCCAGCACAGGGTTATATGCTGACTTTACGAGTTCCTGTTTAACAGTCGTGCAGCTGCATTTTGAACCAGTTGCAGACGTGAGAGCAGCGACTGACTGACCCCCACAGTGAGTTACAGTTGTCCAGACGGGAAGAAATAAAAGCATGGATCATTGTTTCAAAGTGCTGCGTAGAAAGAAAAGATTTCACTCTCACCAGTCGCCTTTAATGATAAAAACTGGACTTGACCACTGCTCTGATTTGGCTGTCCAAATAAAGTTACGTTGAAACCAAGCACACCATTGTTTTTCTTGTGACATTACCAATAAGTTTGATGTGTCTCATGGCCCTCTTCCTATTGAAAAATACTAATGTGCCACAAACAGGACTTTACTATCACCAACCATTCCCATGTTATTACGGTGTATCCATATAAATGGCCCACCCTGTAGTATTATTGTTAATAGGCTATACTGCATTTGTTTTATTCCTGCCCTGTGCACTGGTGCTGCTGTAATACTTCCTGTGACCCACTTTATTTTACCTGGGTCAAGATGGTTTGTATGTGCAGCAGAGTGATGTGGTTCGTTAGACTGATTCTGTCATTTGGAGTGCCATTTTTTCTAGCAGGTTGCCCAACAATTTGATTTATTTCTTTACTTTTTTGGAGGGCCAGCCAGATGGTTCTCTGGGAAACTAACTCATATCCCCATAAACCCATCTCCAACCAGCTCTCTGGAACGTGCCAGAAGGTAAATCAAACATTGCGTGTCAAAAAAAAGCTGTTCACCAAACAGCAAGTCCGTTTCAAAAAAAGGGTCCAGCAAATTGGCACCAAAATAATAAATACAAAAAGCTGAAAACGGCAGTTCCAAGCAAGGTTAATGTGATTACCTAAACTAAACTGGGAAAAGTGGAAAAGCGTTTTAGTTAACTGGATGAAAAACTAGACTTCTGTGTTAAGTTTTTTTCAATATTATCCAATATTACTACATGGATATTGGACTACCTCACTGACCGACCACAGTATGTGAGAACTCAGGCTGTGTGTCAGACAGAGTCGTCTGCAGTACGGGGGCCCAACAGAGAACGGTTCTGGCTCCATTCCTCTTCGCCATCGAAACTGCAGACTTCTCCCACAACTCCACCCAGTGCTTCCTGCAGAAGTTCTCTGATGACTCTGCAATAGTCGGCCTCATCACTGATGGGGGCGACAGGGAGTACAGAGAACTGACCCAAGGCTTTGTGGACTGGTGCCAGCAGAACTACCTACAGATCAACACCAGTAAAACCAAGGAGCTGGTGGTAGACTTCCACAGGCACAAACATCCTCCATTGCAACCATTAAACATTCAAGGTGTGGACATTGAGGCTGTGGACAGCTACAGGTACCTTGGTGTTCATCTGAACAATAAACTGGACTGGACTCATAACTCAGACGCCCTCTACAGGAAAGGACAGAGCAGGCTGTACCTGCTGCAGGGACTCAGGTCTTTTGGAGTGATGGGCCCACTCCTGAAGACCTTCTATGACTCTGTGGTGGCCTCAGCCATCTTTGATGGTGTGGTCTGCTGGTGCAGCAGCATCTCTGCTGGGGACAGGAAGAGACTGAACAGGCTGATCTTGTTCAGTCCCCATGCAGACCCCATGGAGGAGGGGGAGATTTCGCAGGTCTGTCCTCCCCACTGCTGTCAGACTCCACAACAAAGACTTCAACTGATCAAACACACACAAACACACACATGTGCAATAGCAATAATAAGGGCAATACTCTTTTTTTGACTCAGTTGTATGTAGTATTTGTATTGTATTTTATTATATTGTGCACAGTTATGTACAGTATGTTATTCTTATCCTATTCCAGGGTTTTTCTAATTTTTGCTATGTAACTTTGCACTGTCCACTTTCTGCTGTAACAAAATAAATTTCCCATGTGTGGGACTAATAAAGGTTATCTTATCTTAAATTAAAACTAACCAACCTTTGAACTCACTAATTGTAACTTTGGCGACGAGGTCGACAGTCACGTTTCCTCCTTCCTCCCCTCCAGCTTCAGAACCAGTTCTACTTAAGCTCCTGTCTGACAGAAAACACCACAACATGGATCAGCTGACACGGGGCAAACATCTGCAGCCACAGCTGCATGAAGAGCTGAATGTTTTCTGTCAGGACATTTTATGATCATATTGGATAATCATATGGAAACGATCTCATCATGAGAAACTCAGAAACCTCTTCTGAAGCTCAAAAGGAGCCTGATGGCGTAAATGACAACGTACCCATGATGAACTGCTTGCTGCTGTTGAACAGCTAGAGGTTTTCTTGGGTCCATAGCAGTACCAGCTTCATCCTCCATAAGTCTATCACAGACCCTGTGTGTACACAGACCTTGTACACAGAGAAGGGGTAAATAGAAATATACAAAATCTTTTCTTACTTAATCAAAGAACAGCGACGCTTTCAGGAGGACAAGTTCAGAAAGGTTATCACCTCATTTGTATCATGTTTGGATAGAAACTAGCAACATAACTTCCTGATAACTTCGACCTTGATTGAACCTTGTAGATTCACTTTCTTCTCAATGTTAAACTTTATTGTAACAGCTGGAGAACTCTCTCTCCTGCCAGTTTTTCACTCTTCAGCTTCACCCCCTGAGGTCTGAAACTGTCTGATTTGGCTGCTTTGCTCCAGTTTTCTGTTTTTGTTGCTTCGATTGGTTCTCCACACTCTGGGCTCTCTGCTCAGTTCAGCTAAGCTTTCTCCGCTGCTTTGCAGAGCAGCAATCCACTCTGTTCTCCTTGAGTGTTGTGCCAAAAAGTGATTATTTTTATGTTTCTGTGTTTTTAAAGTCTAATAGGCTGCAGTCAACAAAAGCTATCTTTTTCTACAACATACTGTATGAGGTTCACCAGTGGAAACGCTCTTTGTAAATAGGCTGCACTCATTTTAGAAGTTCCTACGGGACCATCTTTGGCACAAAATATCATCAAGTCAGTTTGTGACACGGTGCTGACCACCTCTTTCTTTCATGTTAGCGTAACATTGTTTTTATTGCAGCCCTCACTCGGTTTTGTGGAAGTGGCTCTGACAGCTTTCTATTTCACAAAGATATATGATTACTTGAGGCACAGCACTCTGTGGTACGTGCAGAACAGTTTGCATCTTTAACAGCAGAGATATTAAATTGTGCTGTAGTTGTTTTCTAAATCACAAAGATGACTTTCACTGGTTTCTTCACTTACATCTGCTAACTCTGTCAGCATGTAACATTTGCTCTTGCGTAGCGTCACTGTCATGGCTTAGATAATTACAACCATTTCTAGCTTTAATCTCTTCCAGCTGTTTTTTAGTCCAACGTGTGTTGAAAGTGAAGTGACACCTCTTTCAAAGTTACACTGTAAAAAAATTGTAATATAAAAGTATTTTACAGTTTTGTACTGTTCTTCTAGAATATCATTAAATTCACATCAATAGACTGATTTTACATTTCAAATGTAAATTAACATAAAATCACTGTAAATGTAATAAAACATAATTTTCATGATTATTAAATGTATCTGTGTGTACATGAGCATATTTAGATTGTTAAAATAATTCACAAATGTGTCATAATTTCACTTTTTTTACATCAAATAATAATTACTATTATTGTTGTTTAGGGCGATCGTGGCTCAAGAGTTGGCAGTTCGCCTTGTAATCAGAAGGTTGCCGGTTCCAGCCCCGGCTCGGACGCTCTCGGTCGTTGTGTCCGTGGTCAAGACTCTTCACCTACTGGTGATGTCAGAGGGGAATTGTAAAGCGCTTTGAGGGTCTCATAAAGCGCTATATGAATGCAATCCATTATTATTTAAACCAACTGTTAACTGTATATTTCTGTACATTTACGTATTATTATTCATATTGCTGCATTCATTGACCTTGTTTATATGTAATTTCATTGTTTAATCACATTAAAATGTTCCTAATTTAATGTTTAAAAGCACTTGAAAAAGGCAGAATCCCATGTAAAATTAGGGCAACAAACTGTATTGTCATTACTGAAAATAACCGTATTTTCATGAGTTATTTTCTGGTATTATTTTGGCGCCCCAGCTGCTGGAATATTACTGTTTTTTAAAGTTTTTTTTTTACGGTGTAGTCTTTCTGCGGCCACGTGACTTTATGATTTACTTTGATGTGCAGGTGGGTAAAATAGTCAACAAACCCAAACGACAGACGGCAAACCAACTCAACGCTGGACAAGCCAGATGGTCTCCTTTTTTTCACACAATTGAACTTCACTATCGCTTCCAGACATGCGTCTTGTAACCCACAAAGAGAGATGCCGTAACCCCCAATCGCCAGTATGTTCCCTCTAGTGTCCCTTCACAAGGTATCTACTCTGCACACACCAGCCATCCTGGTAACAATCGCAACATCCTCCTTCAGTTTGTTTTGGTGGTAAATTTTAGTTCAGGATGTTAAGGATTATGTGTATGTCTGTACCACATGTGCTCTCCTTCTGCTGACCTTCTCTCCACATCGACGCTGCACTTCAGCTCCTGTCTGACTCGTTACTGGTAGAAGCCCTCCGCCCCTGTTCACACAGAAACCACCACAACACAGGTCAGCTGACACAGAGCAAACATCTGCAGCCACAGCTGCTCGGGAAGCTGAATGTTTTCTTTCAGGATGCTTCATGATCATATTGGATAATCAGACCTCGTCTTTCTCATCATGAGAAAAAGAAAGACCTCCTCAGAGGTTCAAACGCAGTCCGGCTGCACCGATGATGACATACCTGTGATGACCTCGGGTACACAGTGTCACGCTGTCTCTGCGTCCTCCTGAGCAGCGTCCTGTTAGGCTGTGTGCTACAGCCCCTCCCAAACCACCACCTTCGTGTAGTGTTGGCGGTCTTAATGTTGGCAGTCAAAGAAATCTAAATTTGGAAAAAATGATCAGGTAAAGACAGAGCTGCGGGTTTAAAAGCCGGCTGAGCGTTTCACCTGAATCTAGTCCCTCCACCGCAGCACCTGCTGCGCATGCTTAGTGGTGAGTGTCTTGGTGTCGGGCCAGTTTTACACGGTGACAGTTTGAGGTTGCTCATGATATTGAAGACTTTGACCGGGCAGCAGTGCTGGTGCATCTTCACACAAAGGGAGGTTGTTCCAGGAGCGCCCCCTCACCGAGCTCCTGTCCCCAGCACCACGGCAAGCAGGACACCTTCTGCTCAAAAAACTGAATCATTAAAATTGAAACGAGTTGAAAAAAACATCACAGAGTAACTTTATTCTACTTTTTCCTGTAAGATTTAAACTGGAATCAAGATTAGTGACTTTAAAAAGCTCAGGACAACGATGCAGAATGCCACACAATCCTGCAGAAAACTGTTCGTGAATATTGATATGGCAAAGACACAAGAAAACTCGCACTAGCAACACCAACATCTGAATACAATGAGACTGTGTCTGTGGAACTGTGTGAACTTTAACCATGAGTGGTATCTCCACATTATTGACCAGTTTAGTGCAGGCAGAATCCTAAACTCACAAAAATCTTTTGAAATAGTCAAACACTTTGTTCATGACGCGATGAGTGCACATGGCTCCTCTCAAAACAACTTTGGAAGATGAGGGGAGGGACAACAAAAGCAAAGAATAAAAAATCCTCTGAAACCCAAGGTAAAGACATAAAACACCTGAACAACGAGGACAACCTGAAATCGGACTTCATAACATTCAAAGAAGACATTACCGGTCAAATGAAACACGAACTGAATAAATTCAAAGAAGACATCGACCAGAAGTTTAAGAACATGACTACTAGCGCTGCCACAAAAAATTATTTTGATAGTCGACTAGTCACCGATGATTTTTGCGATTAGTCGACTAATCAGATCATGCGTCCGCTGGACGTAAAACGTACAGCTTATTGCACCAGCAGCATCTGCTCTTAAATAACTATCATTAGCTTACAGCTTGAAGTGTTCAAGGCATGTGCTAACTAAAAATAAAGACGAGATGATAATTTGTTAAACTTTTAATGAAATTTGCAGATTGGTGGACTCGGTGGAGTTTAATAAACTCGGCCTGTTCTTTCTATGTAAAATATAACAGGATACTGGTGTAAATTCTCTACCATCTCACACTTCTGTTTAATCAGTTCTCTGTTTGACATTTATTCATCTGTGTAAAAACTTTACTCTCAGCCAAACCAATTTACTGAGGAACAAATAACACACTGAAAAAAGCAAAATAATAACATTTTTAAATGATCTGAGTGACTTATATATCATGTTTAATCTGAGTAGCGAAAGACCTCTAGCTATCGAGCTGGTGGGTCTCCGAAAACGTCGGAGCACTTTTGCAACTGTGTGATGTCTTAAAAAAAAACGAGCAGATATTTAAAGTTTACACAGCTACATTCTCATCTGAAAATATGTTGAAAGTTTTATTTTGTGACCCAGAAAGAGTAATAAGAGTAATATTAAAACTAAGTAGCTGCTGCCACGGTTGAAAACTGGAATTGGCTGGGCCATGCTATGAATTCTGAGACAGGTTGGGCCACGAAGGATACACCCGACCCATCCTTCAAATCTGGGGTAATAAAGGATGCATTTTTCGGCCGCATTTGGGGGAGTCTTCGAATTTGGACAGGCTTTGCCGCGTTGCTGTAACGTAATTGGTGTTAGGGTTCCTGGGTCGTTGACCCAGTGATTTCAGTTTGTTCGGGTTCAGTTTATTATCCATATGCTCGTGTTTCACTGTGCCAACCTTCTGTCTCTGTGCATTATGTTCTAGTTCCACTGCATGTGTCATTAGTCAGATTATGTTCAGCTGTGTACTCACCGGTCTCCAATCGTCATCATCCGTCAGAGTATTTAAGTCTTCAGTTTCCTCTTGTTCACCGTCGCGTCATTGATGGCGTCTTTCCCGTGTGTGCTCTCAGTTCAGCCAGCCATTCAGTGTTCGTTCATCTTCTGTTCATCCACACTTTATAATAAACAAAACAAACAACAACAACACCTACGCCAGAATGCTGTTTATAGACTTCAGTTCAGCATTCAATACAATCCACCCCTCACAACTCATCAGGAAACTGACAGACCTGGGCATCAGTTCCCTCATCTGCAAATGGTTACTGGACTTCCTGACCAACCGCCCCCAACATGTCCGGCTGGATAACCGCTGCTCATCTACAATCACAATGAACACCGGTGTACCACAAGGCTGTGTGATGAGCCCTTTCCTCTACTCCCTCTTCACCCACGACTGCAGACCTGCCGATGGTTCCAACACCATCATTAAGTTTGCAGATGACACCACGTGATTGGCCTCATCGATGAGGCCGCCTACAGGGAGGAGGTGGATCGTCTGGCTGAGTGGTGCGACACAAACAACCTGCTGCTTAACACTGAGAAGACCAAGGAGCTCATCGTGGACTACAGGAGGAATGCTGACCCACATCCACCCATCCACATTAAGGGGACGGCTGTGGAGCGTGTGAGCAGCTTCAAGTTCCTGGGAGTCCACATCTCCGAGGATCTCATCTGGACGACCAACTGCTCCAAGCTGGTCAAGAAGGCTCACCAGCGCCTCTTCTTCTTGAGGACTCTGAGGAAGAACCACCTGTCCTCAGACATCCTGGTGAACTTCTATCACTGCACCATCGAGAGCATCCTGACCAACTGTATAACAGTCTGGTACGGGAACTGCTCTGCCTCGGACCGGAAGGCGTTGCAGAGGGTCGTGAAAACTGCCCAGCGCATCGCCGGAGCACCACTTCCTGCCATACAAGACATCTACAGGAAGCGGTGTCTGAAAAGGGCTGGGAAAATCATCAAAGACCCCAGTCACCCATCACATGGACTCTTCACCCTCCTGCCCTCTGGGAGGCGCTACAGGAGCCTCCGGACTAAGACCACCAGGTACCAGAACAGCTTCTTCCCCACAGCTGTCAGACTCCTGAACTCTGCCTCCTGACATCTGACCCACGTTAACTCATGGACTGGACATATACACACCCACAACCACCTACACACACACACAATGGACAACCGTACCCTCAAACACACAATAATAACATGGACTGAACCACCACACACAACCACCAGCACTTTATAGCCTCTGTAGAAATTATCCACATATCTCACTTATTTTAACTGCACTACTGTATAGTTCTGTGTAAATAATCATTCTGTACATACGATAATTTTTAATCCTACAATCCTACAATTATTGCTAATATATATTGTAATATATCCATATCACTAAAGCACTTCTGGATGGATGCAAACTGCATTTCATTGCCCTGTACCTGTGCATGTGCAATGACAATAAAGTTGAATTCTATTCTATTCTATTCTATTCTAAACCATCTTAAGTTCATCACTATCCACAAGTCCTGCGTTTGGGTCACTTCTTCGTATCCGCACGCAGCAACTTGACAATTGGCCTACAACTGCAGCCTCCAAAGGATGCAGCCGCTAAATTTGGACACAGCTATGAAACCGGACACTGCTTCTTCTTTTTCGGGGTTTAACGGCAGCTGGCATCCCTGGACATGCAGTGCTGCCATCTTCTGTTTCAGTCCGTTATTACACTCTTAAATCCTACTACTACAAAGCTTCAAACGACGCGTCAACTATTAAATTAGTCCTCAACGATTTTAATAGTCGACGTAATCGTGACTAGTCGTGGTAGTTCTAATAACTACAATTCAATTCAATTCAATTTTATTTATATAGTGCCAAATCACAACAACAGTCGCCTCAAGGGGCTTTATATTTTAAAGCCTGAAGCTCTGGTGCTTCCAGTTTGGGTTATTACTCAGACTACTGTGGCCGTTGACAATGTACAAGGTCTGACTCAAGCATGCCAATCGACTAGAGAGGCTAGTGAGCTCCTACGCTAAGAAGTGGTTTGGACTTCCCAAATGCCTCAGCAGCATTGGACTCTATAGCAACGGGATACTGTCATTGCCTATCCTTAGTGTGGTAGAGGAGTTTAAATGTGCAAAATTGAGGCTTGAGTTGTCACTCACGGACTCCTGGGACCCCATAGTGAGAGGCACTGCTCCCACCCTAGCAACGGGGAGGAAGTGGACCCCAGCCACATCTGTGACACAGGCCAAATCTGCTCTTCAGCATCGTGACGTGGTGGGTCACGTTCAACAGGGCGGAGGAGGATTTGGTCTTGGAGCAGTAACACCTCCGTGGCAACAGGCATCTGTAACCGAACGTCGAAAAATGGTGGTGGAGAAGGTGTGTCGACAGGAGGAAAGCCAGGCATGTCAGAGCCGTAGTGCTGGCTAAGCAGGGTCGCTGGATGAATTGGGAGAATGTAGAAAAGAGAAAACTCTCATGGAGTGCAATCTGAGGAATTGAGTCTAATAGACTAAGTTTCATCATCTGAGCAACATATGATGTGCTACCCTCCCCAATAAATCTGCAGCTTTGGTTTGGAAAGGACCCATCCTGCCCCCTGTGTACAGTCCCAGCCACACTCATACACATCTTGGTTGGTTGCAGGACAAGCCTTACTTAAGGCAGATACACATGGAGACACAACCAGGTCCTCAGGTGTCTAGCAGAGAAAGTTGAGTACAAAGAAAAACCATCAACCCTCAACCTTTCGCGAACCAAGAGGAGTTTCAGTGGGGTGCAGGGGCTTTGTTGCCAGTACAACATCAAAACTGCTTAGAGAGATTGGGATCAGAGGACAGGTGCAATGGCAGGCTATAAGAGAATTAGCTAACACTGCTGAGAGGACCAGCCACTGGCTATGATTAAAAAGGGCTGACATCACTTGGGCAGCTAAGGCAGTCAGCTAACTGCGAGAGAAAGGAAAATATTCCGCTCTTCTTCCCTTTTCTGGGAGGCAGTGGGGAGGTAGAGCGTACAGCCTGATCCGGCGGGGAGGTGTGGGAAGCCAGATCGGGCGCCCCCCTTCCGGCTCTCCTCTCTCCTGTCTTGTCCCTTTTGTCTTACTTCTCTCTATCACCTTTTCTATCCCTCTAAAGAAGTGACGCTCCATAAATGCTAAAGAGGTAAGTATTATTTCTCAGTTGCAGTGAATAGATAGGAGAAAATAAACTGCAGAAAACTAAACAGAAGAAAGAAGAAGAGAAATAACAATTTCACATAAACCAGTGACACACTCCGGGGCCTGATCAACCCTGGCAGGGCCTCCTTGGATGAGGGTGTCTAGTGATAATGGCCGAATCAACAGATGAATCCAATCTAGATCAGATCTCTAATCCCCAAAAATTGCAGATTAGCTTGGGTAAAAGACAGAAAGTTGAGGCACACAACAATGTGTGCTGCTGGTAAAGTTTCTGGGCTGCCTTTCCTCATAACAGCCATTCCTCAAAATTCTCTCCATTTAAAGCAATGCAATATCAGGGACTATAACATCTAGTCATTTTCCTGAATCAGAATTTTTAAGGTAGACCCTACAGTAATACAGAACCTAAAGAACAAGAAGGGAAATCAGAAGCTGCGCTGACCCGCACGGAAGAAATAGAGACGTGGAGCCACAAGGCCAATCAAACCCTAACGGAACTAATGAGAGAACAAAAATCGATGATGGCCAAATTGGATGACTTGGAACTATGATCTACACATAACAATCTATAGATTTATGGAATACCAAAGGGAGCTGAATCCAAGGCAGAATCGCTGGCTCAGTTTCTAAAAGTCTGGCTCAGAGAGGAGCTCAATGTTGACATCAACCTAAAGATTCAACGCGCACACCAAGCGTTAACTCCAAAACTGAGAGGTCTCCCCCCAACGTCAGTCATTGTCAATTTCCAACAATTCCCAACCAAAGAGATGATACTCAAAAAGGCATGGGAAAAGAAAACAGTCAGTCTGGACGGAAGCAGGGTTTATTTTTTATCAAATCATAGGTGCACATCCAAGGTGCAACTATATATATATAAAACTTTAGTCTGAAAAAAGCCTACAGGTTGGGGGACAGGAAGACAAGTCCATCCACTGCTTTAGGCTTTAAAACGGCCCTGTGGCCAGTCACAATATTACCCCCTGTACTAAATACCCTCTCAGAGGGGCTGCTGGTTGCGGGGATGCACAGGTAGCGCTTTGCTTTGGAACATGCTTTCGGCACAATCTACAGTGCACGCTACTCTGTTTTTTGTCAGACTTCAAATAGCCGAAATACCTCCACACTACGTAACTTCTCTGGCCCTTCCTTTTGACGATCTCGCCGGCATTGGAACCGTCATCTGTGTTCTCTTCGGTAACCTGGTCACCCAAGCTCTCGGTTGATTTTTCTCTAGTTGGCACACTCATTTCCTCCATTACACGGCCGGCTGCTTCCCAAACAAATAAACATGTGTGGCTTGGCACTTTTGCTGTACGTAACAAGTCACGTTATGTGATGCTGCGGCTGTGGTTGGTTCGGCTCTGTGCTACTTAATTTGGATTGGCTGTTCTTTTGTTTTAAAAGAGCTCGAATTTACAATATTCATGTTTATTTATTTATTCTGTTGCCCACTAAAACCCTTTAACATAAAAAAACCCCAAATAAATAAAAAATTGCACTTTGGGGCAAATTTTCTTGTGTGATTAAATGTGATTAATTGAGATTAATTAGAAAGCATCATTTTTTTAATCAAGTCATACCCTATATATGAGAGAGGTGTGTGTGTGTGTTTTTTTTTTTAAATGGATCGCGTCAATCACATCGCTGCATTTGGTAAGAAGTGCGTTCATAATTCAACTTAGGCACTGGTACTGATGTTACGATAGTGATGTGTCGGTCGCGAACGAAATGACTCTTAGAGCCGACTCTTTGAAGTGAACGACGGCTCCTTGTTGGCCGTTTTTTTTTTCTCTCACCCTCTCTCTCTCTCTCTCTCTCTCACTTGTTTTCCCGCTTCACTCCGCACGCGAGCCTTGTGCTTTGCGCTGGGCAGAGGGGGGAGGGGCGGTAGTTACACTCACAGTGGCACAGAAACAGCTGGAGGGAAAGAGAGCCAGGGACAACAACAACAGACAACATTGTCACATTAGAAAGATATAGTAATGGCCCACAACTATTTTCAGTTGCAGGTGATAAAGGATTCAGAAAGTTTATTCATGCAGGCCTATATGACAGAGAATGTGCATCTTCTTTTTGTTTTCATATTTTAATTTATATTTAATTGTGTTTTGGTTTGCAGTGTTTTGTGTTGTTTCACTTTAAATTTGTTTAAAAGGAAAAAGCTGAAAATTTAAATAGTTAAAAGTTGAAATGTAAATAGTTGTTTTTTGTAATATAAGATTTATTTATGACATTTTATGTGGAGTGAATAAATAAACGTATATTTACAGTGGCCTCTAGAGACAAAACACGTACAAACTCCAAAACACAACAGAAGTGCTCCAGGATGCTAGGGGCAGTGTTGAGCTTTTGTTACTTAGTGGCTACACAAGCCAAGAAGTACCTACGACTGGATTTGGTGTGTGGGAATAACAGGTAAACGAACATTTTTTTTTAAATTATTTGAATAATTATGAGTGCCCGTGTATAAATACACAAACCATACACATATGCTTTCAATTGTGTAATTTAAGTGATCTAGGTAGCTCTGTTTTGGAAGGTCAGTTAACACTAGCAATGTGTTTTGGAGTTTGTACGTGCTTCCGAGTTTGTACGTGCTTCCGAGTTTGTACGTGTTTTGTCTCTAGGGCCACCGTATATATTTATATGTAAACATATAAATAAAACCACTTTTTTTTACATTAGTAATTTATTTTTTGCATAATTTTATATTGTTGTTGATAATAAATGAATTAAAGCAACAAACTCATTTCTGTGCTTGTCCTGCTAGACCTCAGTGCAACATGCATTACTGTCAACCATAATATCCTATTAGAGCACGCTGTAGGTGGTTTGTACTGCAGTGGTTTGTATCATATCTAATAAACTCCAATTTGTTCATGTAAATGGAGAGTCCTCTTCACACACTGAGGTTAATTATGGAGTTCCACAGGGTTCAGTGCTAGAATCAATTCTGTTTACATTATACATGCTTCTCTTAGGCAGTATCATCAGAAGGTATACATAGCAGACAAACTAGGCTTTAGGAGGGACCATCACTGAGTAATATTTAATTTTCTCATAAAGATTAATCATTTTGTCAGCTACATGCACTGCAAGACACAAAAACCCAGAGTTAGAGATCGTAAATTGTAGATTTTCAGGCAGATACTCTTTTGCCTGTTAACAGCAAACACCTGATTCTGATTTAGCTTATATCCAGACTAAATCCATCTAGGACTGACAGGGCTGCAGGAGCACGACAGGTCGGATACAAAAGGACACCAGAATGTTAGAAAACCCTGCTGTGCAACCCTAAAATAAGGGATATACAGTACACACAGAATACACAGAGTACTTCAGCTCCACACTATGTCTTGTTTTAAACTCAGTTTGGTCAACGGAAATATCAGAATCAGGATTACATTTCAGCAGGAAATCACAGCTGCTGTGATTGGTCTGTTCAGCACTCTCGATTCCTCCTGGGCATTTCTAGATACTTTTTAATTGCATTTTTAAATTTATCAGCGAGAGAATACTTATACTTTAAGGAATAATAATCACAGCATTACCTTAATGACTCACACGTCAGCAGATTCCTGGAGGGCCATTTCTAAAGCTATGAGAATGGATGTGAACACAGCAAGGGCGTAGATTTAGCATAGACGGAAGGGACATGTCCCAACCAATACCCAGCGATTATTGAATTTTCCCCACCAATAATTTGATCTCTTCGAGTAAAGAGAAACAAAACGGATAGAAAGAAAAAGCGATCTGTCACCGTCTCATTCAACCAGCGGTGCAGAAAGAGTTAAATTACGTTCTCTACTGGAGTCCTACCTCATGTGACAAATATAGCCAATGTGATTGGCTGTGCCATTCAGGGAGCTCTGTTTAGTTTTAGCAGCGGCAAGCCTGCGCTGCGAAGACCTGCAAGGAGGAGAGGAGGACGGCAGCAAAGAGGAAGAACCTGGATATAAGAAAGTATTTTTCAAAGAAACCTGCAAGTCACCTAAAGTCAAGCTCACTCATAAAATGTGTCCGTCATAATAACGTTACAGGCTATGCTAGGTTTTGGCCACATCATTTTAAAATTGTATGTAACCACGAATAACGTGTTTTGGAAACTAACTGCACAACAGGCAGCACTATTAGTTCTCTCAGTCTCCCAGAGTAACATTTCTAATTTTGACTGAAACTGTTAGAGAAAACGGCAGCCTCGAGTAAGCCAGGATATTAGTTTACAGAAGCTGTTAAAATTATACGTCTAACGTTAAAATTCCATCCTAATGGTACTGACATATTCATAAGGTTAATTTTTGAGACAATATATCATGAGGTAGCCATGATTTTGCAAATATTCCACCTTGTAGTGCAGTTTGCACAAATTGTTTTAAAAATGCACTCACCTTACAAACATGACTGATGAGTGACTCATCAGTCATGTTTGTATAGTGTGCCTAAAATGTTGCATAATTTTGCTGAGAGATCTGTTACTTTGTGGTAATCTTAGATGAGTAGTTTTATGGACAAAACCCACCAGGTCATTCAGTGTTCCCTTAGTGCTAATGTGTATAAGAGATGTTGGTGTAATATTACTGAAGTAATGTTGTTAAGCCCTTAAAGTCATATTCTTTTATTGTCATGACTGTATTTGAAGCTATTTTTATTTTTGTATGATACCTGATTTATATGGAATATGGCTGAAGCAAACTAAAGTATAAAATACATTTGTTTAATAGTAATTTAACATTATATAATTCACATATTAAACTATGAATTAAATGGTTTAAAAGCATGTAGAATAGCATATGTAGGCAAGTATATTTCTCCTTTTTTTAAATTTTTTTTATCAAGAAGCCAAGACAAAAAGGAAAAACAAAGAAACAGGGCAGGGTTCGGTGGTTGAATCATCCGTCCCCACCAATGACAAAATCAAATCTACGCCCTTGGAACACAGAAATAAGTGGAAAATCTGGAGGGACAAAAAACATTGACAACTGAAAACAGAATAGCGGGAGTACCCAGTAGGAGAGGAGCTTCTAACTCACTGTTGCTGAAGCAGGACATGCATTTTTGTTGATAACACTAAAACTAAAATGTCAGTTTAAAAACAGAAGGATAAAAATTAACAGCAACTCAAATTGGAAGTCAACATTTAGCGAGCGAAAGACCTTTGGTCTCCATTAACAGCAGTGAGATACAGGCCAAGTCAGGTTTGGGGACTGTTCAGAGTATTAAGGCGTAATAATCTTATTTAGCAGCAAAATGTGAGATCAAATTTATGGAACGCCAGGACTGCCATAGTGAATTAATTAAATACACCATTAGATAATTAATTAAATGTGTCAATAATTAATTAAAATGGGAAATAATTAATTAAATAAATAGTTATGACACATGTAATTAATTAATTATTGACACATTTAATTAATTATTTAATGATATATTTAATTAATTCATTATGGCAGTCCTGGCGTTCCATACGAATTCAGCTAGAGGCCTCTGGGCTTTCACCGCTGCTTTCCGTCACTAACAGTTAAGGACGGTAATATTACAATGACAGTACTTTGTTATGTGCATAAACTTATCCATGTTACCAGCGGTTTAATTAGGAGAAAATCTAAACAAGCACCATGTGTCGAAAGACCAACGGACAATAAAGTTAAGAGGTGAAATTTGTGTCTTCAAACTGGTTAAATCTGGTTTCTGCTCACAGACTGACGAAAAAGAAAAAAGTTAGCTTACCTAACAGGTGAAAAATATCAGCGGTTATGCTAACACTGCCAGAACCCCCACAGACAATAAAAACTTTATAAATAATAAGGTTCCTACTTCTTTCCCTTTCTCGCCGGGTTTAGTGGACCGCAGTCCCGCATGCTTCTCCAGCGCCCTTCTCTGTCCGGTCGGGAGCTTTGCTGCACAGGCGTGTCCGCTAACAGCTCTGCCAGTGAGAAAAGTTACTGTCAGGTATGTGTCAGGTGAAAATGTTCCACCCTAGCTGCTGTTTGTTCCTCTTCAAATGCAAAGCCTTTGAGAAAAACAGCGAAACAGAGTGGCTGGAAACGTCTGTTAGTTCGGAGCAATAAATCTAAGGTGCATGCTCCAATCACGCATTCAATCAGCCAATCGCCGAGCTGCAAACCTCGTGATTGGCTGATTGTTTGTTTTTTGTTTTGTTTTTTCCCCTCTAGTTTTATTTCAACTGGAACAATAACAGCAAATATTATACATGGAGGAGACGTTGTACAATTGTAGTGCAAAATTATAATAAAGTGGAAGAGTATGTATAACTAAACAAATAAGATAGAGACAACGATTAAAAGGGAGAAAAATAGAAAATTACGTTTTTGTTGTTTTTTTAAAAAAACAAAACAAAACAAAGCAAGACGCACAGTGACATTTTAATAATCAAATAATAGTGATTTTTTAAAGCTTTCTTCTTGTGATAAGAGAAGATAAAATAAGATAAGATAAGATAACCTTTATTAGTCCCACGTGTGGGAAATTTGTTTTGTTACAGCAGTGGACAGTGCAAAGTTGCACAGAGAAATTAGAGAAATAAAACTGGAATAATATATCTATGAGATACTGTACACAATAGAATAGAATAAAATAAAATAAAAATACAATACTATATACAATCAAATAAAATAGAATACATATGCTATATACAATTAATAAATTGATCAGTTGAAGTCTTTGTTGTAGAGTCTGACAGCAGTGGGGAGGAAAGACCTACGAAATCGCTCCATCCCACATCGTGGGTGCCACAGCCACTGAAGGACCTGCTCAGTGCTTTTAGAGTCTCCTGCATGGGGTCGGAGATGTTGTCCAACAGGGATGACAGCTTAGCCACCATTCTCCTGTCACTCACCACCTCCACTGGGTCCAGAGCTGGCCTGTTCAGTCTCTTCCTGTCCCCCGGTAGAGACTGTCCCGATTCGTGATAGAGGTGTGAGACAAACGACCACTGGTCCAAGTGCGTCAAAACAATGATTTTATTAAACACATGTATGGGAAGATACACAGCTCAATATTGTCAACACAGATCTCCCGTCAAAACATACTTTCAGAATAGTTTTATTATGTCAGGGTTCATGCCTCTTCTCGCGTCAGAAAGAATATCACATGCATAGGTTATAATTAATGACAGTTAAACAAGTTTCCGTGTTCAACAGCATTTTGCCCTATATGGTTGTCTGGCTTCTCCAGATGTTTCCTGTAGACTTATTCATGGCATGCTTATCTTTAACACCTTCTGCGTCACTAAGCAGAGACAAGCAGAGTATGATGTGCTTCACCTTTACCCTAGAAATTGTACTTAATGTCTGTGTGTATGTAAGCATGTTGCGCATTCATTCACAGCACTCCAAGTCATTCCTACAATATATCAGTTCAGACATCACGCTGAACGAAGCTTCCGACGACCTTCACAGGACTGAGTGCTTAACTCTCTCATGAGCACATATGCAATGTGTGTAATAACATGATTAAACTATATGTTTAATAAATTGAATAAATGTTTTCATCAACTGCCACTGCTCAAAGCTTAATAAAAAGGATATAAAAGAATAAACATGATATAAAAATGATATAATTCCCACAAGAGGTTGTCCAGCAGACCACACCGTGAAAGATAGCTGAGGCCACCACAGAGTCATAGGTCTTCAGGAGTGGGCCCTTCACTCCAAAAGACCTGAGTCTCCGCAGCAGATACAGCCTGCTCTGCACTTTCCTGTAGAGTAAATGGTAAATGAACTGATTCTTATATAGCGCTTTTCTACTCTCCCGCAGTACTCAAAGCACTCTATACAACATGCCTCATTCACCCCCACTCATATAAGCCCACTCTAAACTTTCATTTTCATTTCATTTATTTATTTAATTCACACTTGGTACAACAGTTTCCACAGTTAGTTCTTTCAGACAAACCAACCACACTTTCAATCAGTAAAGCAGGAAGAAGAAAATATTCTTATTAAACCCCGCCCCCTATCTACAATCCAACTTATATTGCAAGTGGGCACCAAAAATCAAGGAACAAACTAACATTAACATTTGTCTGCGGTCCTAACTCAAACCAAACAACACATTTACAATCAGAATATACCACTCCACATAGTAACTCCAATTTCATTCACATTCTTCATATTGAGTTATCGTTTTAGACATGTAACACTTTTTAAAACTATGTAAATTTATACAATTCTTTAAATTATAATGAAGAGAGTCCCACAGTCGTATACCTCTAACCGTTGGACTCATTAATCTTTGTGTAGTCCTAGCTAGCTGATGCTTAAAATAAAATTTCCTTCTGCTGTCTTCTCCCCCCGAACACATTAAAAATACTCTTTGTAACTTAAAAGGCAAAATATTATTTTTAGCCTTAAACATAATTAATAGTGTCCGTAGTTTCACTAAATCTCCTAATTTTAATAATTTAGATTTTTATAAATAATTTATTTGTATGTTCTCTATATTTAACATTATGAATCATTCGTATCACTTTCTTCTGTAATAAGTTTAGAGGTTTTATAGTATTCTCATATGTATTCCCCCAGACTTCGACACAGTAACTAAAGTATGAGAAAAACAATGAAAAATTTAAAATGCGCATTGCTTTGTAGTCTAATAAATCTCTTACATTTCCCAAAATATAAATGTTTTTAACCATCTTCTTTCTAATATACTCAATATGTGATTTCCACGTCAAATCTACTATTACACCCAAAACGCGAAATTCAGTAACTCTTTCAATCAATTCTCCATTAAAGGACATAATGACTTCTTCCTCCTTTACATGATTGCCAAATATTATGAATTTCGTTTTTGTCAGATTCAAAGATAATTTATTTACATCAAACCATTTTTTAAATCTTAAGTCTGATAAAATCCTCATAAAAATGAATTTTTTCTTTGTTTTTGGGTAAAAAATAAATTAAATGATCAGTTATTGTGATTATCGTTTCACAACCAGAGTCAGCTGCTTTAACAGATGATCACAGACGGGTTTATGTCAAAGTTCATTTAAAAAGCTGTTTTTAAACTACTTCAAGTTTTTACTGGCAGCAAATAATCACATCTGTTGTCCTCTGGGCTCAAAAATGACCCCGTTTGCTTTGACTGTTTATAAAGCAATAAGTATAAAATATCATCATCTCTGTGTTTCAAGGTTTTATTCAACTTTATTCCAACTCGTTACCTGACAGTTTTCTATATTTTGGCATGGTAGGACAGCAGGGCATGGGTCTGAGTGAAGGCAAATTTTCATGAGGACAAAGACGTGTCCATATTTGACACAAGTGCAGGAGGAAGCTCAGGTTTATTCCTCTGCACTGGTCCCATCAGGAGGAAGCTCAGGTTTATTCCTCTGCACTGGTCCCATCATGGACAGCTTTCTTTCTGCAGTTGCAGGCCAAGGGTCATATACAGTAAACCAGTTGTTACAGGTGATTGTTTTCTTTTGGAAACCTGCAATGTTAGGGACAACTGTGTCCTGACTGCAGGACAGACGGTTTGCCATCGTACACTAGCATGTTCCATGTACAGCTGGATCTGCATCACATGCTGCCCATGTTTTTATCTCATCCCTGGTTTACTTGGATGTTCTGTTGGACAGAGTCCTCTGAAGGGGACGTGGTGCTCATACAGTCACATCAGTACCAGGATCTGACATCACAGCAGGAGAAACACCCACTTGTTCCATACACCTCAAATGGGAGCACGTTTGTGTCATGAACGGCGATCATCTATTGTGTCTTTATCAAGAAATTATATCCTTTTTGTGCTTCTATGATTAATCTTGTGTCACCTTTAAAACTTCTCTCCCAGACTCAGGATGTCATAAACTGGCCGTAGCGACTCTACTGGATGCGCTGCAGTAAGAATCAACACACCCACATATGCCTACAGTTGCATTCGATCCATTTTTCTTCCTCTCTCGTTGTTCCTCCTTGTTCGTCATTGAGTTGGCTGCAGAGCAGGTCATCTGCTAATTGGATGGTTGTTGGTTCAATCTCTGTGTGCTCTAGTCTGGAGTTCTTACCAAGGTGTCCTTGGGCAAGTTACTGAACCCCAACTTGGTCTCTGATGCATCCATTGGCATGTGAACGTTAAAAAGCATAATACAAGCAGAATACACTGTGTGTAATGCTTTCAGTACTCGAGTAGAAAAGTAACTGAAGGAGTATGGGACCTGGCACATGTGCTTGGACTGTGGTAGATCGTCTTTCTCTGAGGCACATGAGAGAGTCATGCATCGTCTGTCACTGGGAAGGATAGAAGACCAGATCAGTGTTTCCTCACATTACTGCAAATATTGTCTCAGCTGACTCCTCTTTCTTGTTTGATCTTCATCATGATTGAAATAGAAGATGTGCAGTCCTCTGACACATCTTCTATTTCAGTTTCACATTCTGACAATTCAAGAAACTTCAAGAAGCCCAGTCACTTTCTTTCCAAGCTCCTCAGACTACCATGTCCTGGATGCCTGAGAACCTACTTGAACATAGTTCAGATTCTTCCTCATCATCATCTGCATCACTTTCCTTCACTTCATAGCCTTCTTCCTCTTCTGCAGGTGGGTGATGTGCTTTTTCAGAGAAAGGGTAGCATGTGATCTAAACATTGACAATACTTTCTTTATCTTCTAACAGCCGGCTGCATGCGTACAGCAACCATGTGTGAAAAGTGGTCAATAAAGAGATGCTGAAAAGCGTGTTCATGGAAACATCGTCGGGTCTGCCGTGGTATGTTTACAATGGGACTTCTGCTCCTGAACCTCTGCGCACTGCGTCTGCAAATCGGGGCTATACGAAGTCACTTTCATCTTTACGCAGGACTGTAAGCTGTCATCTGTGAGCCGTGAGCGGCGTTTTTAACATAGTTCATGGTGGAGAACAGCTGCTGACATAATGTGGATCTGAAGATCCATTACTGGCCTACCTGGGGTTGAAAGTCTCGATAAATGCACGGCGTTTCGGCGGGTATGCCGGCTTCCGTGAGTGTGACGCTTAATTTGAGCGATGAAAAAATAATAGAATATAATTGTATTTTTATATTAAATCAATATCACAATAATCTTCTAATTTAGAACTACAAGTTTAAAAAAGAACTAACATAAATAAAATACACTTCAGCTAAATACTTCCCAAACCACGCGGAGCTGCACTATAAAGACTAAAGAGCCGCAGGTTGCCGACCCCTGCCCTAAACCATGATGGTGAACAATCTTTGTCTTCAGGTCATCTGAGAGTTGTTTTGAGACCCCCATGTTGCTACTCTTCAGAGAAAATTAAAAGAGGAGGGAAACTTAAAATTGACCCCCTTAAATACTCTTTCTCATTAATGGATTCACCTGTGTATGTAGGTCAGGGGTCACTGAGCTTACCAAGCCAATTTGAGTTCCAATATTTAGTTCTAAAGGTTTTGGAATCAATACAATGACAACAGTGCCCAAATTTATGCACCTGCCTGATTTTGTTTAAACAATTATTGCACTTTCTGTAAATCCAATAAACTTCATTTCACTTCTCAAATATCACTGTGTGTGTCTCCTATATGATATATTTAACTGACATTTTTTATTGTAACAACCAATGATTTATACAGGAAAATAATGACTATTAACAAGGTTGCCCAAACTTTTGCATCCCACTGTCTAGCATTTGTAATCTCCTCAATTTATTTGATTAATGACAATGATGTCATTTTTAATCTGAATCCATATTAACTGTCAGAGAGTAATTTATATTTATCTAAGAATTTGTCTAATAGTTTATTAAACAGGTTTTGTAGGATTTTGGAGAATTGTGGTTGTAAAGAAACAGCCATGTAATTTGTGAAGTGGTGTCTATCCCCAGTTTTATACAGTGGCAATGTATTTTGAATTTTTCCCTCTTTCTTCAAGTAGTGTGCTTTCCTGTCAATGTCCGCATTTAGTTTTTTCATCATGTCTTCATTCATGAAGACATCGGATCCTTTCAGATTATTTCCTTGTTTTATCAGTGCGATTTGTGTTGAAGATGGCTGGTTTGTCACTGTCATTTTTTCAGGGTAGAGGGTGGCAAGCCTCAGTGTTGTTGTAGTCCACTTTAACACCATTGCACCATAAAGGTAACCACTTGATGTTCCGTGGAGTCGGCATCTTCCTCTCCTGCCCCTCCTACGCTGTGAGAAGCCCGAGCATCAAGAAGCGCTGTGTGCAGGCAGGAAATTGGACCCAAAAGGCAGGACTCAAAACTCAAATAAATAACTCAAAATAAAGCTTTATTTATTAACTCAAAGGAGAGATACTAAACTAGACTGGGAAAATATAAACTTCACAGAGAGGCACACTAGGGAACAGCATGAGGGATGACATAAATACACAGAAGGCAATGAGGGATGTGGGAACACGCCAGGAGCACAGCTGAGGACAATTACACATAAGTGCAGAGTGGGACAAAGGAGTCTGTTGGTGTCACGACTGGGGCAGCAGCCGTGTGTTGTGTGGAAAAGAGGACTTGAAGGCAGCACTTACTGAGATGCGAGTGTAGTTTATTATGAAAACAGAACACAAACTGGGGATGACAAAACAGAACTAAGGATAAACTAAACTGTGAGAAACTAAACCATAGAACAGCGAACCTGAACACAAAGGGTGGACAGCAGTGGATTCACGGAGATGACGGAGTAATGCAGAGAAACACAGGGAATGAACACAGAGGATGAATACAGACGGCGCGACGAGGAACAGAGGCAGACACACACTTTAAATACACAGAGGGACACTGGGAAATCACACACAGGTGGGAGACACAGCTGGACCTGATTAACCTGTCGAGACAGGGGAACACTAACAGGAGGGACCAACAGAGGGAGCACAAACTCAGAAACCCAGTATCCAAAACCCCAAAACACGAACCATCCCAAGAAAGCCCACAAATAATAAGGATAATAACAACAATAAATACACCAAACACAAAATCACTGAGTCCACGGACTCAGGACCATGACAGTTGGTCTAAGATTATGGGAGATGCAATCGTTCGCTGAGGAGACTCCTCTGGGTGTTTATGACTATATGCAGAGGATAATTCAATTCAATTCAATTCAATTCAATTCAATTCAATTTTATTTATATAGCGCCAAATCACAACAAATGTCGCCTCAAGGCGCTTCATAGATACAGAGAAAAGCCCAACAATCATATGACCCCCTATGAGCAAGCACTTTGGCGACAGTGGGAAGGAAAAACTCCCTTTTAACAGGAAGAAACCTCCGGCAGAACCAGGCTCAGGGAGGGGCGGCCATCTGCTGCGACCGGTTGGGGTGAGAGAAGGAAGACAGGATAAAGACATGCTGTGGAAGAGAGACAGAGATTAATAACAGATACGATTCAATACAGAGAGGTCTGTTAATACATAGTGAGTGAGAAAGGTGACTGGAAAGGAAAAACTCAATGCATCATGGGAATCCCCCGGCAGCCTACATCTATTGCAGCATAACTAAGGGAGGATTCAGGGTCACCTGGTCCAGCCCTAACTATATGCTTTAGCAAAAAGGAAAGTTTTAAGCCTAATCTTAAAAGTAGAGATAGTGTCTGTCTCCCGAATCCAAACTGGAAGCTGGTTCCACAGAAGAGGGGCCTGAAAACTGAAGGCTCTCCCTCCCATTCTACTTTTAAATACTCTAGGAACAACAAGTAGGCCTGCAGAGCGAGAGCGAAGTGCTCTAATAGGGTGATATGGTACTACAAGGTCATTAAGATAAGATGGGGCCTGATTATTTAAGACCTTGTATGTGAGGAGCAGGATTTTGAATTCAATTCTGGATTTAACAGGAAGCCAATGAAGGGAAGCCAAAACAGGAGAAATATGCTCTCTCTTTCTAGTCCCTGTCAGTACTCTTGCTGCAGCATTTTGGATTAACTGAAGGCTTTTCAGTGAGTTTTTTGGACATCCTGATAATAATGAATTGCAGTAGTCCAGCCTGGAAGTAATAAATGCATGAACTAGTTTTTCAGCGTCACTCTGAGACAGGATATTTCTAATTTTAGAGATGTTGCGCAAATGGAAGAACGCAGTCTCACATATTTGTTTAATATGTGCGTTGAAGGACATATCCTGGTCAAAAATGACTCCAAGGTTCCTCACAGTGTTACTGGAGGCCAAGGTAATGCCATCCAGAGTAAGAATCTGGTTAGATACCATATTTCTAAGCTTTTCAGCGCCGAGTACAATGACCTCAGTTTTATCTGAGTTGAGAAGCAGAAAGTTAGCGGCCATCCAGGTCTTTATGTCTTTAAGACATTCCTGCAGTTTAACTAATTGGTGTGTGTTATCTGGCTTCATGGACAGATAGAGCTGGGTGTCATCTGCATAGCAGTGAAAATGTATGCTATGTCTTCTAATGATGCTGCCTAGGGGAAGCATGTATAATGTAAACAGAATTGGTCCTAGCACTGAACCCTGTGGAACTCCATAATTAACCTCAGTGTGTGAAGAGGACTCTCCATTTACATGCACAAATTGGAGTCTATTAGATAGATATGATACAAACCACTGCAGTGCAATACCTGTAATACCTACAGCATGTTCTAATCGCTCTAATAGAATATTATGGTCAACAGTATCGAATGCTGCACTAAGGTCAAGAAGGACAAGCACAGAGATGAGTCCACTGTCAGAGGCCATAAGAAGATCATTTGTAACCTTCACTAAAGCTGTTTCTGTGCTGTGATGAGCTCTGAAACCTGACTGAAACTCTTCAAATAAACCATTCCTCTGCAGATGATCTGTTAGCTGTTTGACAACTACTCTTTCAAGGATTTTTGATATGAAAGGAAGGTTGGAGATTGGCCTATAATTAGCTAAGACTGCTGGGTCTAGAGATGGCTTTTTGAGTAAAGGTTTAACTGCAGCCACCTTGAAGGCCTGTGGTACATAGCCGATTATTAGAGATAGGTTGATCATATATAAGATCGAAGAATTAATCAATGGCAGAACTTCTTTGAGCAGTTTTGTAGGAATGGGGTCTAAAAGACACGTTGATGGTTTGGAGGAAGTAATTATTGACGTTAACTCAGAAAGATCGATTGGAAAAAAAGAGTCTAACTTAACATCAATGGAACTACAAGTAGCTGTAGATAATATTACATCTGTGGGATGATTATTGGTAATTTTTTCTCTAATGATAAAAATTTTATTTGTGAAGAAGTTCATGAAGTCATCACTAGTTAACGTTAAAGGGATGGTTGGCTCAAAAGAGCTCTGGCTTTTTGTCAGCCTGGCTACAGTGCTGAAGAGAAACCTGGGGTTGTTCTTATTTTCTTCAATCAGTGACGAATAGTAAGCTGTTCTGGCTTTGCGGAGGGCTTTCTTATAAAGCAACAAACTATTTCTCCAGGCTAAATGATGATCCTCTAAATTTGTGACACGCCATTTCCTCTCCAGATTACGAGTCGTCTGCTTGAGGGTACGTGTTTGAGAATTATACCACGGGGTCATGTACTTCTGATTAGAGACCTTAGTTTTCACTGGAGCTACAGTATCCAGAGTCGTACGTAGTGAGGAGGTGAAATTATTAACAAGATAATCGACCTCTGTTGGGGTAGCGTTCAGATAGCTGCTCTGCTCTGTGTTGGTACAGGGCATTGACGATGATAACAGTGGCTGAATTATATTCTTAAACTTAGTTACAGCGCTTTCAGAAAGACATCTACTTTGATAAAGTCCACCCTCCACTGCTGCGTAATCAATTATTGTAAATGTAAATGTTATCAAGAAATGATCAGACAGGAGAGGGTTTTCAGGAAACACTGTTAAATGTTCAGTTTCTATGCCATATGTTAAAACCAGATCTAGAGTGTGATTAAAGTGGTGGGTGGGTTCTTTTACATTTTGAGAGAAACCAATTGAGTCTAACAACAGATTGAATGCCATGTTGAGGCTGTCATTTTTAGCATCTACATGGATGTTAAAATCACCCACAATAATTATTTTATCTGAGCTCAGAACTAAATCAGATATAAAGTCTGAGAAATCAGACAGAAACTCTGTGTAAGGCCCAGGTGGACGATAGATGATAACAAGTAAGACTGGTTTCTGAGTTACACAGCTGGGGTGGATAATGTTAAGCATCAGGCTTTCAAATGAATTAAAAGTCTGTCTTGGTCTTTCATTAATTAATAGACTGGTGTGAAAAATTGCTGCCACACCGCCCCCTCGACCTGTGCTTCGAGATTTCTGGTAGTTAGAATGACTCGGGGGTGTTGATTCATTTAAGCTAACATAATCATCCTGCTGCAACCAGGTTTCTGTAAGGCAGAGTAAATCAATTTGTTGATCATTTATTAAGTCATGTACTAACAGAGACTTGGAAGAGAGAGACCTAATATTTAATAATCCACATTTCACTGTTTTACTCTTTGGTTCAGATGTGGATACTGTATTGTTCTTTCTTTGTAAATGTTTAAGTTGTTTGTTGCTGGTTTTTAGTTTGTTTTTTGTCTTTTTGGAAGCAGACACAGTCTCTATGGAGATGGGTTTTTGGGGGGGTAGCAGGAGGAGAGAAGCTGCAGAGAGGCGTGTAAGACTGCAACTCTGCTTCCTGGTCCCAACTCTGGATAGTCATGTTTTGAGGGGTTTAATAAATTTGTCCATATTTCTAGAAATGAGAGCTGCTCCATCCAAAGTGGGATGGATGCCATCTCTCCTAACAAGACCAGGTTTCCTCCAGAAGGTTTGCCAATTATCTATGAAGCCCACATCGTTTCTGGGACACCACTCAGACAGCCAGCAATTTAAGGAGAACATGCGGCTAAACATGTCACTCCTGGTCTGATTGGGGAGGGGACCAGAGAAAACTACAGAGTCCGACATTGTTTTGGCAAAGTTGCACACCGATTCAATATTGATTTTAGTGACCTCCGATTGGCGTAACCGGGTGTCATTACTGCCGACGTGAATTATGATTTTATTGAATTTACGTTTACCCTTAGCCAGCAGTTTTAAATTTCCTTCAATGTCGCCTGCTCTGGCCCCTGGAAGACAATTGACTATGGTTGCCGGTGTCTCTAGCTTCACATGTCTGAGAACAGAATCACCAATTACCAGAGTTTGACCCCCAGCGGGTGTGTCACCGAGTGGGGAAAAACGGTTAGACACATGAACGGGTTGGTGGTGTACCTGGGGCTTCTGTTTAGGACTACGCTTCCTCCTCACCGTTACCCAGCCTTTCCCCAGCTGCTTGGGGTCTGCCGGGGAACAGCTAGCGGGGCCTACGCTATCTTCGGCTGCACCAGCTACAGGGGCCTGGCTAGCTAAGGGTGAGTGCAAGGTGCGAAGCCGAGTCTCCAGATCAGTAATCCTGGCCTCCAGAGCTGCAAATATGCTACATTTGTTACAGATATCATTACCGCTAAAGGAGGCCAAGGAGTAACTAAACATCTGACACAATGAGCAAGAAAGTGCAGAAGGGACAGGTGAAGTAGCCATGGTGCTAACGGGTCGGCTACGAGCTAAGCTAGCGAAACAGTACAGAGACAGTGAGTGAATACTTTGGCTATAAATTAGGTAGTGAGTACACAGAAAGTGTGCTTCGGATGAAGCACGTGAAGATTATACTGTGAAAAAAGAATGTATTTAGAAGTTGTTTAATTAAACTGCTAAGCAAATAAGCTACTCAGAAACACCACTGTGTTTGAGCAGGAACAGGAAGTGATACTATACCACAGAGCGAGCGAACACCAAGTGACAGCGCCTGATACCCAACATTGTCCATAATGTCTAGCCGTTTTTGTAGTGTCCTCTTCTCTGCCATTGTCATCAGTGTCTAGCTTTATGCTGACCACAGAGCCAGCCTTCCTGATCTGTTATTGTATATTTTTCATTTTTGTACAGAATGTTGTATTTTTTTTAATTGTTATTGTGATGCATGTGTTTTTGACTTTTGCTGCCTTGATGCCAGGTCTCTCTTGGTAATGAGATTTTAATGTAAATGAGATTTTTACCTGGATAAATAAAGGACTAATAAGTGAAGATATGGGAAAGTTGTTGAAGCTAGGTTAAGACAAAAGGTGATGAACAGTGAGCAATAGTATGGCTTCATGCTGAGAAAGAGCTCTACAGATGCAATGTTGGCTTTGCTCTGATGTTTGTTGTGGAGAAGTTTTAAAGAAAGTCTGGGACTATGGGGGGCAGGAGTCAACCTCATTTAGCATTTATGTCTGAAAATTTTTGACCCAGTATTTTGAGTTCTTATGTTTTGGTTTATATTTGCATTATGAATTGTTTTTGGTTTCTCTGGTGCTTTAATTATTATGATAAATCTATGTTTTAGTTATTCTGGTGAGGGATTAGTTCTTAGGGTTGTGTCTCATGTTTAGTGTAGGTTTAGTTCAGTGTCTGTCTCTCTGTCTAGTCCGTGTCTTAGTAAAGTGTGTCCTGTTTCCTGTCTTACTTTGAAGGTTCATGTTCATGTGTGATGTCAGCGTGTTCAGTTTTACTTCTCCCCCGTCTTGTTAGCCCTTAATACTTCCAGCTGTGTCCCCCACCTGTGTGTTATCTCCCTGTGTTCTTCTGTGTGTATTTAAGTCTTCTTTTGTTGTAGTCGCTGGTCCATCTGTGAATCTACTGCGTATCTACTGTGTGTTTTCCCTGCTGTCACTATCATGTATCTTTGTCTACATACCTTCATGTTCTGGTTTGCTGCTTTGTAGTTTTAGTTTTGTCCCAGTTTAGTTTAGCTTTTATTCGGTTTTGCCATTTTTCACTGTTATTTTCAATCATCTCAGCGAGATGATTATTTTTCCTCACAGCTCTTCTCACTTGCCGTGACAGTATGGACCAGCCAGATTATGGATCCAGTGGCATTCGCCCCTCCCAAGGAGCTTCGGGAGGTTATAATTGACTCTGCTTCCAGGTTAGTCAACCTATGGCTGGAGCATGAGGGAGAGGGATTTCTCGGCACTCTAGAAGGCAGGCTACAGCAGCTTATTTCCGGTCACCCCTGGCTATTGGACTCACTGCACCTGCTCGTACGAGATTTCATACTCCATGAACTTCATCTTCACCCCCTCGCCACTACCGCTCGCCTGCTTGCCTCAACGGAGGACGTGTTGTCCGAACCGCCGGATGTGGAATTACCCGGCCTGTCAGAGCTGTCTCCGAGAAGGAAGCGACGTTTGCGCTGCCGGTGCGTCACCCCACAGCCGGATATTGGGACTTTAGAACTGCTGGCTGTGGTGAGTGAAAAGAACACCGACTCTGACACAAGGACTATTTTTTCTGGTTCTGTTTTCTGTGCAGCAAGTGAGGGAATGACTGCTGTAAATTAGACTGGTTTTCCTGAGACTGCAGCCGGCCGGCCCCATTACTATGATTACTATGAGCCCATGGGCAGCCAGCTCACGCCTGCACAGGCGTTCTACAGGATGTTGGGGATTATCATCTTGCCACCCGGCTCTCCCAGTGTGTCCACACCACAGCCGGAGCAGCCACGCCAGAGTTGTCCCCGTCGCGGTCCAGCACCTCCGCTCCCTCCTCCACTGAGACGCGACATAAGTGCAATCGGCGCCCCCGGCTCCAACAGGAGTCCAACTTCCCTTGTGGATGCCCAGCTGGGATGAGTGAGAAAGACTTTGTTCCTCCGCCTTTCATGTCGGGGAATACACAGAATGTTTTCACCAAGACTGCTAAAGCTAGTATTATGAACCCCAGAGCTCCTGTCCCTGAGAATCAAAGGAGTGTTTGTTTTGAGAATAATTGTTTCCCTCTGGGTTCAAAGAACTGTGCATTTCGTGTTGTTAAGACTGTTTCATCTGGGACCATTTTGCAATCTAACGCAAGCTTAATTAAGGATTCTGTTTGTTTTATTCCTTCTAAGCCCAAATTAATTTCTTGTGAATCTGTCTACTGTGAGCCTGGTGATTTTGTTGCTGATGCCTGACTGCCAACTGTATAAAACAAAAAACTACACACAATATTCGAAGCACGTAGCGCACAGTCGTAAATTCACCCTAATTTTGGTATGATCCGAGCTCAGGCACTGGGTGACTGAGCATAGCACTTACGCATGTGAGCGAGGGGGGAGAAGCTGCTGCAGGAGAAGCGTAGACAGGCAGACAGAGGAGAGCTTAAGTTTGACCAGGTACCAAAGCAAATCATTCGTACTGTACAAATAATGTAAATATGACGGTGTATCACAAAAGATTGATACCAAACTGATCACTTGACCCATATTACGTTACTTGCTCTTCGAGTGAATCAACAAATGGGGAAATGAAAAGCCGAACAACAACAACGCTGTTTCTTTAGAGAGTCTCAGCTTACATGTCTGTTTATTTCATATTTTCAGTTGTTACCCTCCACAGCTAAACAAACTCTCTAAACCGGTTTCAGTTATGTACTGATGAACACAACAATGGACATAAGTGGCTTCTTTCAAAGAAAAAACTCAGGTAGATGTTATTTTATATATTATGCTTTGTATGTTGTTCAATATATTTCTATGCAAAATGAGGAATTTCAATGCACAGCAGTATATTCACACTTGAAACCAGATATTTACATACACTTTAGGGAAAAAACATAAAAACATTTTTTTTCTGTTAAACATCAATTTAGAGTAAACTTGTTTTGTTTTAGATAAATAAATATTGAAATATCTTTTGAATTGGTTAAATGTCAGAATAAAGAGAGAGAGAGAGAGCTGTCTATTATTTATCACTTTCATCAAATTTAAGAGTACATATACACTAAGTTTATTGTTCATTAATAAGAAAACTGCAGATGATTCCATTCTGATCTTAAGCAGCTTCTGATAGGTTAGTAGAGTCGGATTCCTGAGATTAGGGACAAAACAGGTTTTCATTTTCTAAAATATATTTTTTGATTTTTTCAAAAACATATTTACATATAATTGTTACACAAAGTTTTGGCTGTCTCACAATGTTTTGGTACAATCTCCCAGGTATAACATTTTTTAATAGTTTTTGCTGGAGAAGTGCAAGGTTTTTGTCAACACCATCTGACACAAAGAAATGCAAAAATATATATTTTAAATTAAGTTGTTTCAGCTATTTTGACTATTAGCAGCTTCTCTATTCTATTGTTTATGCACATATGTTTTCAAACTAATTATACCACATTTAAAAGTAAGATTGTTTTGGCTTTTTATTATTAGAGTTACAGTCATACATATTTTCAGAAGCTTGTATTTAATCTCTATAAGAAACAATCATATTTAGCAGCATGCAAATTACACATTTATTGAGAAAATTATGTATTTTTATTGGAAGATCATGAGGGAGGAAAATATATGGTTCTTCAAAACAGAAAAATAAACCAAAACTCCATATTATGGAGTTGACAAGGTGCTGACGGTGGTGACACAAATCTGACGGTGGTGACACAAATCTGACGGTGGTGACACACGAGTAGAAAATAAGATATTATTTCTTTCAAAATGACCATTAAACCTTAACAACCTTTGTAATATCACAAGACACATTATAACAATTCTGTTTTTGCACATGTCAAGTTCTACATCTTAATAGTTCACCAGCAAGTAGCCGCCTGCTCCTTGATTCCTAAAGTACTCTGTGGCTGTGTGTTTAGACGCTGCTGGACTTTCTCTCCTTATGTTTCTCTGTGCTTGTTTCCAAAACCTTCTCTTCTGCCTTTTTTCTCTTCCTTTCAGATCACTGATGTTCTTTATTTTTCCCTCTTTCATTCTATTTCTCCATCTTTCCCTTTATGAGAAACTCTTTCTTCAGCTCAGGCTGGCTGTTAATTGTTTCTCCTTTTTTGATCATCCCTGTTCCTTCTCTTTCGTTCCTCTACTGACAGGTTCCCCTTTGCCATTCTAGCCTGAAATGTACCATCTTGTAATTACTATAATTTTTCTGAACCATATGTATTTATACAGATTAAGGATGAATATTTACAGCACAATTATGTATTAAGCAATAGAAATGCTATCCGGTCTTTAAGTCTGACGTCATTAGCCATTTCCAGGTCCAAACTCCGCTGCAGATCCCAAAGTCTTTTTGTAAGTTTTTGTAAGTGTATGTGTGCGTGAGTGCAGCAGTGACTCCCAGGTCTGGTGGGTGTGGCCATGCCAGCTGCTGGTCACGCCTAGGTTTTCACACACCTGGTACTGATCAGGCTCGTCGGGGGAGCTACTTAACAGAATGATGGAGCTTCCTCCGGCGCAGGATCGTTGAGTTAGACTCCATGTCAGTGTCTCAAGTGCTGTTAAGTGTATGCCTGCTGGAGTTGGTGCCGTAACGGCTGCGTCTGTGTTTTTTTTCTCAGGAGGAGAGCGGAACACAGGACAGCAGGACGCACGGGGTGTGCGTAGGGACGGGCGCAGAGAGCACGTAATACCAGCACTTTGGAGAAGGCACTGCGCAGGAGTTAAGGGAGCACACCGGAGATTTATTGTGTGGTGTACTTTTCCTCACTGTAAATAAACGCACCATTCATTGCACTAAGTCCTGCATCTTGGGTCCTCATCCCCCTCATCCCCACAGTCTGCCACACAGACCGTGACAGAACGATCCTGCCAGATGGACCCAGCGGACTTTTCGGAGAGGTTCAGGAGGGAGGTGACAGACAAAGTCAATCGTCTGTGTGACCTGTGGCTGGAAGCCGCAGCCGGAGCTGGAGCTCGGCGAGCGGGAGGAGCGCGGCGAGCCGGAGGAGCCCACACCGCCATTGGAGGAAGACCTCGGTGAGCCGGAGGGACCACCATGTCCGCGACCAGCAGCCCGGCCGCCACGTGTATGTCCTGCATGGCCAGCACATCGTGGATTGTGTGTTGCGCTACATTGTCGCCCACCGGAGCTGGAGTGAAGAAGCGGTTGCAGGAAACGCTGTGTCATGGTCGGACGGTCCTTCCCGGGGGCGACCTGCCTGTGTGTGTGTGTGTGTGTCTCTCTCTCTCTCTCTCCTCCTCCCCTACCCAGTGGCTGACACACCTGCACCTAATTTGCCACCCAGCTGTCACTGATCATCCTTCGTTGTGGGCTGAGGTATTTAACTGTGGGTCCAGATGGCAGTCGACGCTGGATTGTACTGGAAGCTCGGTAGTGAAGTGTTTTTCGACTTGTAGCTTAGCCTTACCAGGCTAGCCCCCTCACTTGGTGTTTTTGCTCATTTGTAGGAAGAAAGGACACAGAGCTGGAGGTTGACGAGAAGGAGCCCGCGGGGTTAAGCTGTTGGAGGAGAACACACACGGGGATGTCACTTTGGGAACTCACCTGCACACCACTGGGAGTTTGGAGAAGATCACCGTTGGACTTTGCACTTCGCTTTATGTTTTGAAACTGTTTTTTGGGCACTGTAAATAAACGCACTGTGTACGTTGCACCCAGAGCTCCGCGACTGAGTCTGCATCATTCCATTATCCGTGACAGACTGACTTGTTTTCCCTGGGTGTTGGACAATCTCTTTCAGATTGTGGCGGATTTCCTGCTCAACACCCTTCACCTGTATCTTGGGTCCTCATTCCCCTCATCCCCACGGTCTGCCACACAGACCTTGACATCTTTACTCTTAAATTTAACAAATATGCTTTTTTGTATGTATCAATCTAAAATAAAATTAAACATTTAGTCTGATTTGATGTTACAATTAACAAAGTGTTTGTGTTTTTATCTGAAGAGTGTGTGTAAATATCTGGTTTCAACTGTATATTTGATGATGTTGGTGTTTGGCTTGATTGTCAGCACAAAGAGGGAGAGAGAGGAACGGAGAGAGAGGAACACACTGAGAGAGAGAGGAACACAGAGAGGGAGAGGGAGAGAGAGAGGAACAGAGAGAGAGAGAGAGACAGAGAGAGAGAGACAGACAGACAGAGAGAGAGAGAATGAGGACAGAGAGAGAGAGAGAGGAACAGAGAGAGGAACACAGAGAGAGAGAGAATGAGGACAGAACAGAGATGGAACAAGAGCAGGTGAGACACACATGTTAGTCAAATGGTTGTTTGCCAAAACTTATCAGAACATGTATCCAGTACCTAGTGTAACTTTTTAGATACCATTTGTTATTTTTCAAACTCTATATTTATTAAGTTATTCAGGCTTGTTTGCACAACAAGGCTGAATAATTATATAAACTTTTCTGAATCTAAATAGTGGACTTTGGTAGAATTAAAAAATAAGTGTACTGCAGGTCTATGATGATTTTTAGTGCTACTATCATCTAGTTTTGATTCTGGTTCTGTTTTGGTTAAGTCCTAAATAGTCCTGATTTTGAACTGTTGTAGTCCTGTTTTAATTCCAGATCAGTTCTGGGTCTGGTTGAATTGGGCTTTAGTCCTCGTGTCTTGATACAGTCCTGATTTTGTTCTGCCTTACTGCTTAATTAAAAAAATAGTTTAAGGTGTCCTGCATATGTGATATATATTTTTTTCCTATATGAAGTCATTCTGTACCCCCCCCCCCCCCAATGCATACTACCCTTAAGGGCTAAGCCCCGGGTGTATAAAATGTCTGCCTCCGCCTCTGGAGAAAACAGTATCCATGACACACAACGTAGAGTTTGATAATATGTCATGGGCAAAAGCGTCAGCTCTAAATGCCGTGCTTAGAGAGTGCTTTGTAGTGAGTCAGAGTCGACTCCCATTGAGCGAGAGCCGGCTCCTCACTTAAGTTTCTTTCACTGCTCAGCTCTCACACAGTGGCTCAGCTATGGTCCAATCCCTCCATATTTTGGCCATTCACATGTGAGGATATAGGATAATATCATTATGTGAAAAACAGAGAGGGTGAGAGACGCGACAGTCAAGTGGAGCGGATCTGTGAGTGAGACAGTAGACAGCTGTGAGGAGGGCTGTGCGAGTGCATCGCAAAAACACATAAATATGCCTGAAACCCATAAACGAAGCAGCACCTGGCTGCAGTTTAAAGACTTTTTTTGTCTCGGTCTTGGTCTCGGTTTAGGCGGTCTTGACTACAACTCTACTTCTTTGAGAGAGTAACTCCCTCCAGGGCCTCCCCAGAGGCTGGGTGTCAGCCACCAGCTAAGTCTGGACCCCTAGAGGTCAAGATGCCAGCGCCAGCAGCCTCACCTAGGAACTCAACTGAGCAGTCTCAGCAGTCAGCACTCGCTGAGAGTTCTAGTAAGTGGTTAAATTCTCTCTCCATTTGGCCGAGGCAGTGAGTCGGCCTCCTCTCTCCTTTACGGTCGAAAAAGATGTGCTGCTGGTGCACTGGCCCTGCTGAAATTCCCTCTCCATTTGGCCGAGGCAGTGAGTCGGCCTCCTCTCTCCTCTACGGTTGAAAAAGATGTGCTCCTGGCGCACTGGCCCTGCTGATGTGCTCTCTCCATTTGGCCGAGGCAGTGAGTCGGCCTCCTCTCTCCCTTACGGTCGAAAAAGATGTGCTCCTGGCGCACTGGCCCTGCTGATGTGCTCTCTCCATTTGGCCGAGGCAGTGAGTCGGCCTCCTCTCTCCTCTACGGTCGAAAAAGATGTGCTCCTGGCGCACTGGCCCTGCTGATGTGCTCTCTCCATTTGGCCGAGGCAGTGAGTAGGCCTCCTCTCTCCTCTACGGTCGAAAAAGATGTGCTCCTGGCGCACTGGCCCTGCTGATGTGCTCTCTCCATTTGGCCGAGGCAGTGAGTCGGCCTCCTCTCTCCTCTACGGTCGAAAAAGATGTGCTCCTGGCGCACTGGCCCTGCTGATGTGCTCTCTCCATTTGGCCGAGGCAGTGAGTCGGCCTCCTCTCTCCTCTACGGTCGAAAAAGATGTGCTGCTGGTGTACTGGCCATTGCGGCTACTCACATCGAGCATGGCCCTTGCCCTCCAGCGGGCCCCGGAGACCCCCCCCACCCCCTACCCGCCGGCTCTAGTCCCCTATTAGATTTCCTTCTCCTGCACTTACCCTGTAACACATGTCTAGCATGGCCCTTGCCCTCCAGCAGGCCCAGCGGACCCACATACTCCTCTGCTGTACTCCCCCACTAGCTTCTTCTCCTGCAGTTACCCTCCACCACATATCTAGCATGTCCCTTGACCTCCAGCAGGCCACGCTGACCCACATACTCCTCTGCTCTACTCCCCCACTAGCTTCTTCTCCTGCAGTTACCCTCCACAACATATCTAGCATGCCCCTTGACCTCCAGCAGGCCCCGCGGACCCAAATACTCCTCTGCTCTACTCCCCCACTAGCTTCTTCTCCTGCAGTTACCCTCCACAACATATCTAGCATGGCCCTTGACCTCCAGCAGGCCCCGCGGACCCACATACTCCTCTGCTCTACTCCCCCACTAGCTTCTTCTCCTGCAGTTACCCTCCACCACATATCTAGCATGTCCCTTGACCTCCAGCAGGCCACGCGGACCCACATACTCCTCTGCTCTACTCCCCCACTAGCTTCTTCTCCTGCAGTTACCCTCCACCACATATCAAGCATGGCCCTTGACCTCCAGCAGGCCCCGCGGACCCACATACTCCTCTGCTCTACTCCCCCACTAGCTTCTTCTCCTGCAGTTACCCTCCACCACATATCTAGCATGGCCCTTGACCTCCAGCAGGCCCCGCGGACCCACATACTCCTCTGCTCTACTCCCCCACTAGCTTCTTCTCCTGCAGTTACCCTCCACAACATATCTAGCATGGCCCTTGACCTCCAGCAGGCCCCGCGGACCCACATACTCCTCTGCTCTACTCCCCCACTAGCTTCTTCTCCTGCAGTTACCCTCCACAACATATCTAGCATGGCCCTTGACCTCCAGCAGGCCCCGCGGACCCACATACTCCTCTGCTCTACTCCCCCACTAGCTTCTTCTCCTGCAGTTACCCTCCACAACATATCTAGCATGGCCCTTGACCTCCAGCAGGCCCCGCGGACCCACATACTCCTCTGCTCTACTCCCCCACTAGCTTCTTCTCCTGCAGTTACCCTCCACAACATACCTAGCATGGCCCTGGACCTCCAGAAGGCCCCGGGTACCCACATCCCCCCCCCCGATCTAGTCCCCCATTAGATTTCCTTTCCTGCAGTTACACTGTACCACATATCTAGCATGGACCTCGACCTCCAGCAGGCTCCGCGGACCCACACTTAAGCCCCCTCCCACTAACAAAGCAAAACACCACTGGCAAAATCCTCGTGCCCCTGGTACTCCGGAAAAAAAAAAATTCAAATGTGCCCCTGGTACACTGTGCAGAACAGCCTTGCCACACACACACTCCTGGTGCCTATGGTACGACAACTTTTCTCCGTGCCCCTGGTACACTGCGCAGAAACACTTTGCCACACACAAACACACACACACTCCTCACTCCTCGTGCCTATGGTACAACAACTTTTCTCCATGCCCCTGGTACACTGCGCAGAACAATCTTGCCCCCCCCCCCCACACACACACACACACATACACACTCCTCGTGCCTATGGTACGACAACTTTTCTCCGTGCCCCTGGTACACTGCGCAGAAACACTTTGCCACACACACACACACTCCTCGTGCCTATGATACAACAACTTTTCTCCGTGCCCCTGGTACACTGCGCAGAAACACCTTGCCACACACACACACACTCCTCGTGCATATGGTAGGACAACTTTTCTCCGTGCCCCT
>NC_142112.1:10752500-10757500 GCF_056152115.1 Neolamprologus brichardi
GTTAGGTCTTGTTTTTTTTAAATATTATTTGTTGTTGTTGTTGTTGTTGTTGTTGTTGTTATGTTTTCTTTTTATGTATTTTTTATTATATATTTATATTTATTTATATCCTTTTATTGTCTCATTCGTTTAATGTTATTGTTTGTTTTAATTTAATTTTTAAGGACACATCATCAGTAGTGGACCTTGGAATCATTGGGTGTTTCGGCCATTATCACTAGACACCCTCTTCCAAGGAAGGCCCTCCCAAGGTTGATCATGCCTTGGAGTGTGTCTCTGACTTAATAAAAGTACATTAATTAATTTATGCCTATCTGGGTTTTAGTTTTCAAAGTTTCAAAGGGCCAATCAGGCCCTGGTGGGTTCAGTCTGACTCCAACGAGTATCCGTGACTTTGTAAAATCCCAACCGTATTCATTTCACCTTAATTTTAATAAAACCATCTAAGATCAAGCATTCCTGTTGTACCGTTAATTGTCATGCACATTTAATGAAGTACTTTATTGTTGAGCTGTATTTTAAATTTTAAAGAGCAAATAAGGCTCTGTTTGGGTTCATCTAGATCTAACGTATATTCGTGACTTTGCAAATTCCACTTATTAACTTATAATTATCCAAGCTTCTGCAAATTCAAAGTATTCTTACCATTGTATAGTTGTTTCTCCTTCACTAATTCTCTACATTTGTTATCTTGTATTCTCACTTACCTGTACTTTGTTCTTCAAATGAGGCTTCCTCCTCGGTCTGTGTCTGCCACCTACTCCATGTGCTCTGTCTGGTCTGACTTCCTGGTTCCCATCATGCTCCTTGTCGGTATCCTGGGCAACCACTTTTGTGTCCGTGAACTGCCATTTTGAAATCCGCCATCCCGTATCCACGGTAACTATTTTGTTTACAGTCGCCATCTTGGATCATTAGCTTTAGCTTTAGCTCAATGTTAGCTTCTATATTAGCGTCATTGAAATTTAATATAAAGTTGAATAGCCACATGTACATATTGTCCTTTGTCATGCTTCACTGTCATTTAATTATTAGCATTAGCTTAGCTTTAGCATTAGCCTTCCTCCATTTTGTAACCAAGGGCGACTGTGTTTGTTTACTACTAACCGCCATGTTGGATCTGGATGAGCTCCTCCACCATCTTGGGTCTTTGTGTATGTCACCTGCTCCATGTGCTCCATGTGTTCTGTCTGATCTGACTTCCTGGTTCCCATCATGCTCCTTGTCGGTATCCTGGGCAACCACTTTTGTGTCCGTGAACTGCCATTTTGAAATCCGCCATCTTGTATCCACGGTAACTATTTTGTTTATAGTCGCCATCTTGGATCATTAGCTTTAGCCTTAGCTAAGTGTTAGCTTCTGTATTAGCATCAATGGAATTTAATATAAAGTTGAATAGCTACATGTACATATTGTCCTTTGTCATGCTTCACTGTCATTTAATTATTAGCATTAGCTTAGCTTTAGCATTAGCCTTCCTCCATTTGTAACTAAGGGCGACCGTGTGTGTTTACTATGAACCGCCGTGTTGGATTTGGATGAGCTCCTCCACCATCTTGGTTCTTCCATCTTCTTGTCCCCAGGGGCAACCAATCCGTGTCCACCTGGACCACCATTTTGGATCCTGATGAGCACTGTCAGCCATTTTGTCCCTACTAGATCAATAGCCGTCATTTTGTGAGTTTGAGGATCCTGATCTATTTAATATTCAAAGAAACTATATTTTTAAACTAAACTTAGAAAAGAGGTGAGGAAGAAAGAGAGAGAGAGAGAGAGAGAGAGAGAGAGAGAGAGAGAGAGAGGAGAAGGAAGAGTTAGGAGGGGCCTGCCAACCTGGAAGGGTCCCCTCCCCGCCGGATCGGGCTGTCACTCATCCTCCCCTCCGCCTCCAAGAGATGGATAGACAGAGGGGAGAGAAGAGTGATGAAATAGAACAAATCCATCTAAATTAAGTCCATCCTTGGTTAGGTTTAGGATTAGAACCCTTGGCCAGGGTATCCTACGGTTAGGTTTAGGATTAGATTTCCAGGCTAGGGTCTCCTATGGTTAGGTTCAGGGATTGGAGTCCTGGGTAGGGTTAGGATTTGTGAAAGAGAACGCAGTGAGTCCTCCCCACCTCGTCCGACGACTGGGTGGTTAGATAGAGGGCCACTGGAAATGCACGGGCCACCGCACGTCATGCGTAGTCCCCCATTCCTCTTCCCCGTCTCAGTCCTCCTCTTTCTTACCCTGAAAAGCAACCGTTTCGCCCCCAGGAGACCCTGAGACAGCACTTTTGGTCACTCCCCATTATATGGTACCCTTTATTTAGTGATTTACCTAATGTTTTAGTATTGTTGAACATTTTTCCTTATCCACCTTTTCAATGTCGCATTCCTCTATAGGTTTTTGTAAGTTGTTTTTATGTGTAATTTTTGATTTCCAAGTTAGGTCTTGTTTTTTTTTTTTTTTTTTTTTTTTTTTTTTTTTTTTTTTTTTTTTTTTTTTTTTTTTTTTTTTTTTTTTTTTTAAATATTATTTGTTGTTGTTGTTGTTGTTGTTGTTATGTTTTCTTTTTATGTATTTTTTATTATATATTTATATTTATTTATATCCTTTTATTGTCTCATTCGTTTAATGTTATTGTTTGTTTTAATTTAATTTTTAAGGACACATCATCAGTAGTGGACCTTGGAATCATTGGGTGTTTCGGCCATTATCACTAGACACCCTCTTCCAAGGAAGGCCCTCCCAAGGTTGATCATGCCTTGGAGTGTGTCTCTGACTTAATAAAAGTACATTAATTAATTTATGCCTATCTGGGTTTTAGTTTTCAAAGTTTCAAAGGGCCAATCAGGCCCTGGTGGGTTCAGTCTGACTCCAACGAGTATCCGTGACTTTGTAAAATCCCAACCTTATTCATTTCATCTTAATTTTAATAAAACCATCTAAGATCAAGCATTCCTGTTGTACCGTTAATTGTCATGCACATTTAATGAAGTACTTTATTGTTGAGCTGTATTTTAAATTTTAAAGAGCAAATAAGGCTCTGTTTGGGTTCATCTAGATCTAACGTATATTCGTGACTTTGCAAATTCCACTTATTAACTTATAATTATCCAAGCTTCTGCAAATTCAAAGTATTCTTACCATTGTATAGTTGTTTCTCCTTCACTAATTCTCTACATTTGTTATCTTGTATTCTCACTTACCTGTACTTTGTTCTTCAAATGAGGCTTCCTCCTCGGTCTGTGTCTGCCACCTACTCCATGTGCTCTGTCTGGTCTGACTTCCTGGTTCCCATCATGCTCCTTGTCGGTATCCTGGGCAACCACTTTTGTGTCCGTGAACTGCCATTTTGAAATCCGCCATCCCGTATCCACGGTAACTATTTTGTTTACAGTCGCCATCTTGGATCATTAGCTTTAGCTTTAGCTCAATGTTAGCTTCTATATTAGCGTCATTGAAATTTAATATAAAGTTGAATAGCCACATGTACATATTGTCCTTTGTCATGCTTCACTGTCATTTAATTATTAGCATTAGCTTAGCTTTAGCATTAGCCTTCCTCCATTTTGTAACCAAGGGCGACCGTGTTTGTTTACTACTAACCGCCATGTTGGATCTGGATGAGCTCCTCCACCATCTTGGGTCTTTGTGTATGTCACCTGCTCCATGTGCTCCATGTGTTCTGTCTGATCTGACTTCCTGGTTCCCATCATGCTCCTTGTCGGTATCCTGGGCAACCACTTTTGTGTCCGTGAACTGCCATTTTGAAATCCGCCATCTTGTATCCACGGTAACTATTTTGTTTATAGTCGCCATCTTGGATCATTAGCTTTAGCCTTAGCTAAGTGTTAGCTTCTGTATTAGCATCAATGGAATTTAATATAAAGTTGAATAGCTACATGTACATATTGTCCTTTGTCATGCTTCACTGTCATTTAATTATTAGCATTAGCTTAGCTTTAGTATTAGCCTTCCTCCATTTGTAACTAAGGGCGACCGTGTGTGTTTACTATGAACCGCCGTGTTGGATTTGGATGAGCTCCTCCACCATCTTGGTTCTTCCATCTTCTTGTCCCCAGGGGCAACCAATCCGTGTCCACCTGGACCACCATTTTGGATCCTGATGAGCACTGTCAGCCATTTTGTCCCTACTAGATCAATAGCCGTCATTTTGTGAGTTTGAGGATCCTGATCTATTTAATATTCAAAGAAACTATATTTTTAAACTAAACTTAGAAAAGCGGTGAGGAAGAAAGAGAGAGAGAGAGAGAGAGAAAAAGAGAGAGAGAGAGAGAGAGAGAAAGAGAGAGAGAGAGAGGAGAAGGAAGAGCTAGGAGAGGTCTGCCAACTCGGCAGGGTCCCCTCCCCGCCGGATCGGGCTGTCACTCATCCTCCCCTCCGCCCCCAAGTGATGGATAGACAGAGGGGAGAGAAGAGTGATGAAATAGAACAAATCCATCTAAATTAAGTCCATCCTTGGTTAGGATTAGGATTAGAACCCTTGGCCAGGGTATCCTACGGTTAGGTTTAGGATTGGATTTCCAGGCTAGGGTCTCCTATGGTTAGGTTCAGGGATTGGAGTCCTGGGTAGGGATATCTATCTCTGGTACATCTACTGTACTCCTATTGCCGTTATTGCTCCAGAAGATTGTTTAGTTGTTTATTTCCTATTTTTCCATTTAAATTCCTCCTTTATATGTGACTTTTGATTTCTAAGATATGTCTTGTTTCTTTTTTGAATTCTTACGGTCAGTTATTATCTATACCTTTTCAATCCTTTATTATTTATTATTTTTAATATATAAAGGAACTACATTTTTTAACTACTGTTAAGAGGTGAGGAAGAGGGAGAGAGAGAGAGAGAGAGGGAGAGAGGGAGAGAGAGAGAGAGGAGAAAGAAGAGCTAGGAGGGGCCTGCCAACCTGGAAGGGTCCCCTCCCCGCCGGATCGGGCTGTCACTCATCCTCCCCTCCGCCTCCAAGAGATGGATAGACAGAGGGGAGAGAAGAGTG